>NC_067475.1:8130003-8430003 GCF_947179515.1 Apodemus sylvaticus
TCTGGGGACGTTCGTGTCTGGCCACTTCCTGTACCTGTTCCTTCTTTCCTCTGCTTCTTTGTGGCTATGATGCGGTGCCAGTCAGCTCTGTCCTGCCCTCAGAGCCAGGATGGGGCGAACTCTCAGGAATCCTGAGCCACAGTCACAGGCACACTGTCACCATGATTCGAAGACCAGCCAACACAAGCCATGAGCTTTAGAGACATCCCCATAAAATCTCGTGACGTTACAAGCATTTTAGCCACTACACGTGGTCCTGGTTAGTTTATTGGAGAAGTGAGAGGCTTCCCTAAAATTCAATATTAAATGATTATCATGATTGCATTAGCGCCCCATTGTCTTTCATTGTTTCCTGTTATAAAAGAACTGAATAATTACCTTTCAGAAGAATGCACTCAGAGATCAGTATGAATATGTCGGTTCCATCGGCTGGCGTATTTGGTTAAATCTGTTATAATACGTTACAATCCTTTTATTCAACCTCACTCGATAGAAACCAGCTTTAGCTAAGCCCTTGACCCAGACCAGGCACTAGAGAAAGCTCTTCAGTGTTGTCTTATGGCGTGCTTGTGCCCAGACAAAGGACAGAGCACACTGGCAGCCTTCAATTCCCGGCAAGACAGAAAGATAAACAGTGTATGAGAAAATAGGGCATCTTGGACGGGGGACTTAAAATCGTCTCACATTGTCAACAAACACTACCAGTTGTTTCTCCTGAAGTGACAGGCTTTATTTACTTTCAGGAAAAAAAAAATACCTGCCAGATATTGGAGCCTGGCAACTCATAGTCGGTTCCTCAGAAAGTAAAAACAGATCTACAGGCGTAGTGTAGTGTCGTAGTGGGCCTCCTCTTACTGGATCTTGGGAGCCAAGGAGGGGCTGGACCCAGCTAGTGCTCAGCAGGGAGGTAGTAGGAACTGCATTCAATTAGAAAGAAAGAAACAAAGAAACAAAGCAAGCTAGTTACCAGTGCAGGCATGCATGGTTCCTCCTCCAGGAAGCAGTTATTCCTCCTCGTGCCCAAGCGGTTTACGCACAAACTATTAAAACGAGCCAGGCAAGGTGATGTAGCACTTCATCAGCACTCAGGATGGGAGGCCGGAGGTTCTCTGTAAGTTTGAGGTCACTTCTAGTCTTTATCAAATCTCAGGCCAGCCAGGGTTATATAATGAGATTCCATCTCAAAAGAACTAAAATAGTGTGTACTTATGGGTCTTTTTTTTTTTTATTAAATTTTCTTCTGCCTCACTGAAGTGTCCTTAAGTGGTGCTGATGCAGGCGCACTGTGGGGAGGATGCACGAGCCAGTGAGAGGGCTCGTTGGCAAGGTGATCACTCACCACCAAGCTTGAGGACTTTTGTCTGATCCTGGAGCCTGCACGGTAGAAGAGAGACCTGACTCTCCCTGTTGCCCTCTGACCTCCACATGCGTGTTGTGGCAAGTGTACACATCAAATAAATACATGTAAAAATAATAACGGAGCGCACATGGCTGCTCCTGCTGGGTTCTGATGCTGCTTCAGTAGTTTTAATCACTGCCCCTGCCGTCCATGGAAGTAAATCATCTCCTAGGAGTACAGTACAAGTAGGAGATCCCCAGGCTCTGCGAGGCACGCTGAGGACCAGCAGCCGCAGTGACACGGGAGTGGAGAGGGGAGGGTCCTTGTTTGCTGGCACTGGTCTTCATAAAGGAGGGCATCAGAGGACAGTGGTGACTGCAGAGGGGCTCTGCTGCTCTGGCTCCTGGAGGTCTGGCGTACTCTGAAAGTCTCTCTGGACCAAGGGGCATAGGACACTTGTCAGAGGAGGCAGAAGAGTGTATCAGAGGACCAGCTTTGGATCAGGACAGCAGGGAGAAACAAACAAAACCTTCAAGGTGGAGAAGCAGCCCTAACTAGAAGACAGAAGCAAACAAACTGAACCAAGAGCACCAGAACAGCCACATGGAGCTGTGGAATCCGAAGCTAGACTTTGGCTTCTGCCTCGACGAAAAGCGGGCAGCTCATGAGCCAAGCAATGGGTAACTTGTTTTGCCTGGGTTATGGGCCACCCAGACACTGGGTAAGGTGTGAATTCTGGGTGTACCTTGAGGGTTTTTCCAAGTGAGACTGCCCTTTGAATCCATGGACCAAATAAGGAAGACTGACTCACACCAATATAGATGCGCACTATTCAGTCTGTCTGCCTGGGGGGAGGGGAAGGGGAACACACAGAAAAAGAAAATGGGGTTCTTTGTCACTCTGGAAGTTGGAATCCATTTCTCCTGTCCTTGGACATCACAGCTCCAGGTTCTTCAACCTTCAGACTCTAGAACTTCCGCCATGGACCTAGAGTATCAAATTTCCAGAAACCTGAGAAGACACTGGGTCACTTGGGCCCAGCTTGAAGGCCACCAGTTCCCTCACTCTCTGATTTGAGATGGCCACTATGGGACTTCTTGGCCTGCAAGGTCACGTAGCCAATTCCTAAAATTAATCTCTCTGCTGCTGCTGCTGCTGCTGCTGCTGCTGCTGCTGCTGCTTTGGCTTGTGAGGCAAGGTTTCATAGCCCAGGCTGGCCTCAGTCAGACCTAAAGCAATCCTCCTGACACAGCTTCCTGGATGGTGGATTGTAGGTGTGTGCCATCACACCTGACACCATACTGTGACTCCCCTGTCCAATGAAACTGGGTTGCCACAGAGAAGTGAGTGCCTCCATTTCTGGGGTTCTGTCTGTTTGTTGTGTGTGTTCATGTATGTTCATGTGTGTCCATGCATGTATGTCTGCCTTCAGTGTTCTGTTTTAATGAGATGTGTCACGACTTTGCCTATGGCTGTGATTGGTTTGAATTGCACAATCTCAGATTTGTCAGGGCAGAGAGTAAGCAGGGTTTTAAAAGTCTCTGCTAGCTGACATTCGGCAGTTTACCATGTGAAACTATGAAGCCCTTCATTAAACATGACTTTTAAATGGTGACTCATGTTTGCTGTCATGACAAGCATCCTTTCTTGGATGTGTTTCCAAGAGCAACCCTGTGGGGCTGTGGTGAAAACCTGGCTTCCCATAGGCACGCTGGCCGACAGAGGACTATGTGATGTGCGCCTGAACTCCAAGTCCGCCTCGCTCCAGAAGGAGGGCCAGAGGGCCATGCAGGTGGGGGTCTGAGGGGGCCAGGGCAGTGGAGCCTCTTGACATGGTGTTCTCTAGTGCAGAGTGGCAGAGAGCTTCTGTTTCTAAGGCTGAGCAGGCATGTATTAGATAACACGGCACGCCACAAAGCGTGGTGAGATGGGCTTTCTTCAGGGTGGCCTGCAGGGACTCTCGGCACGTTGTGTCTCTGAACCCAGTCTAGCTTCCTTCCCACCAACGTGGCAGAGAACACTACAGCCCCTCCCGTCTGCCGTGAGAGGAACCGCCCAGCCTTTGGTAAGGGGATGAGGACTTTATTAGCTGCCATAACAGTTACTTGTTCACCGTGGGGCCGTTATCTCAGCATTATTATACTGTAAATATGAAAAGAAAGATGAGCTAGCC
Organism: Apodemus sylvaticus; assembly: GCF_947179515.1. Classification (NCBI taxonomy): domain Eukaryota; kingdom Metazoa; phylum Chordata; class Mammalia; order Rodentia; family Muridae; genus Apodemus; species Apodemus sylvaticus. The sequence goes on from NC_067475.1 coordinate 8,133,516, forward strand.
CCTGGGCGGCCTCTGGGCTCCGTGGCAAACCGCCTCTTCTTGCTCAGGTCCGCCAGAGCTCTCAGGCAGGCCCAGCCCCACAGTCACCTGGGGAATCTTTGGAAGATTCTTCTTTCGTTTTTAATAATGAGAAATGTCAAACTTCCAATGAAGCTAGAAGCATTTTTTATAGTGAGCACTGTGTATCTGTCAACTAAATTCTACGGTTAGCATTTTGCTAGGTCTTGTTTTTTTCACAGCTCTGTCTCTCAGATCCCCAATTTTTTCTTATACATTTCAAGATACATTGCGAATTCCTGCCCCCTTTTCCTGGGGAATCTTCTAAACATCCGAGTCTTTAGGAGATGTCCGCTGCAGACATCCATAGATATTTCTCCTGGTCTGGGAATTTTTTTTCTGTCCCCAATCCTAAGTTTCTTCGTTCGCTACTGCTGATAGATCCCCTACCAACCAAGACTGTGCCAGTTCCATAGTAAAGATAAGACCGGGACAGTCAAATACTGGCTGAACAGAGCTCTGGAAATAGGTCAAGGCTGTGAATCGGTAGTGCAGTGCCCACCTGGCAGGCTGAGATGAGATCACCTGACCAAACAGAACTTCTCACCCCATGACCAAGTCATGAAACAGAAAATGAGTGAGCCAGCATCCCAGTCACCATTGGGGCACATCCCCAAAGACCTCCGGTCCCTGCTAGGTCCCGCCTCTTAAACTCCCTATTTCCATGGCACCAAGCAGAGGACTCAGGTCATCACATGCATGAGCCTTTAGAGAATACTCCAGCCCTAATTTTAACAGGTCAGGATTAGCATCCTTCCATGGACAGGAACACTGTGGAAGGAAGGCTGGGATACCATGGTGGAATACAACCCAAAGTCAAGGAACCAGGCCCCAGAGGCAAAGGGCCTCTTAGCATGTCATGGAGGTCAGAACTGTCTGATTTCCTTAGCTTGTGTGGTCACATCAACAACTGTTCATGAGAACAAGGGTGGAGGAACTTTGTAGCCCCAGAAAGGAGACAAATCAATGTTCTTCCAACCACTTAGCAGGTCCAAAGCAAGGCCTAGAACTGGGGTCCCACTGACTCTCGTGTCCTGTACAGGGCTACCTCATGGGACACTCTTCACCCAGTCATTGGGCCAACAGTTGCCAGGTACCTCCTAGATTCCAGGCCATAATAATAAGGGGGCACGCCTGTTGCCCTCTGGGTCCCAGCCCCATCTAAAGTCTTATATGACCCACAGCTGGCCTGGCTACTGATATGTCTCACCAAAATACCTGTCAAAGGCTTTCAGACCCTGTAGAAATGTTGGCTAGTGTAAATATATATTTTCTTAGTCACTTGAGGCCACAGAGTATCAGCTCCCAGCAATAGCAAGGGGCGCTTTGAAGCTCAGGTTAGCAAAGCAGCCATGCTGAAGGAGGTCACAAGCGACCTGTGCGCCCCGGACGGCTCAGGCTCACGGTGAAAAAGCAAGATAGCTTTTCTCTGAAAGGAACCTTTCAGTCACAAAAACGTGAACTCAAGGTTTAGATCATTTTCATTTAAGGAGAAGGATTTCAAGGGTAAGAATGGATGGATTTTGAGAAAGAAAGAAAAAAATAGAGTGAAGAAATTACATAGAAATAGGATAGGCTGATTTGCAAAAGATACTTAGTACTGCCAAAGGTATGGTTGCAGAGGCGATTCACCTTTAAAGATGTGGAAAATGGTACTACAGTTTAAAGATGTGTCTAGTCACTGTAAAAGCATACACTGTTAGAGCTAAGATGACTATGTATATGTCTGTGTGTATGTTCATGTGTGGACACGTTTAGGCATTGTGTGTGTGTGTGTGTGTGTGTGTGTGTAGGTCAAAATCTTAGATGTTGGTCCTCAGGTAGCTTCTACCTTTTGCTTGAGACAGAGTCTCTCATTGCCTGGAACTGTTTCCCAAGTAGGCTAAGATAACTGGTCCTTAAGCTGCCAGCGAGTCTCTGCCTCCCCTCTCACGATCACTGAGAACTTTGGGGAAAGATTCAAATCCAACCAGGAATATCTCATATCATCAGAAGAGGAATATAGTTGCCAGGAGATGTCACAGCCGTGATGAAGTTATGCCTCGGGGCTCAGTGGGCTCTGTTTTCTCACTCTCTCAAGGAAGACTTAGCAACTCAGAGTGATTGCAGAGAAAGTTAATAATCGACTGGTTATAAAGACCGGGAAGTGCTTGTCATGGGAGGCACCACAGTTTCAAAGAAGGCAAAGAATCCATTACCAGTTAGGGCCTGATGTCGGGCTGGCTGGGAGGTGTCGCTTCAAGGAATCAGATCAACTTAGTGGGGTCATAACGAGAGAAAGGAACTGAAGACTTAGGAGGTGGCGAGTCACTATTAGAGAGATGGTTTGAGTTGAGTGGTGAACGCTTAGGTTCAACCAGATGTGTGCGTGCTGAAGCTGGGTCATGGGGAGATTAATTTCCCTGCTGATGTAGGAACACAAGCCTGGGCCACTTTGCTCAAAGCAGTCAGAGCCCAGCAGACATTTTCCCCCACTTTGCGCTGGAGAAGTGCAAGTTCTGTAGATCCAACGTATGTAATTGCAGCTTCAAGTACACATATAGAAGTTCATATGTGCTGACAGAGCTGGCATGCCAGACGTGGTCAGACATCTAAGGCATGGGGTGCCTACATTCATTTCTGACTTTGAACTGGGTTTGATTCAGACCTCCATGTGTTCAGTGTTAGAACTGAGGACAGAGCTAAGGAACGGGTGTTTGTTGGAAATGGCGGGTGCCAAGCATGGCCGTTTTTCTGAGAGAAAAGATGAAGAACACTTACAGTGCAATTACAGACCACAGACAGATCTCAAAGTCTTTCTCAAAAGTAGACATGGAGCTTGGCAGCTGGTCGAGTACAGGAACTGTGGAGGGAAAGGTCACAGACTGAGTGAGACAGAAGATGGATTATGTCTCCCCAGGTGGGAACCAAAGCTCAGGAACAGTAACGGCCCGTCCCAGGCTCGGGATCCAGACTTGCAGGGCTGCGTTCTCCACAAGGCACCCTTAGACTGTTTCTTAATGTGTCGTCTGTGTTGGGATGGCTATAAATTACTAACTCCTTGCCTCTGGATGGTGCTTATAGGCCTTCATCAGAGCCTGGCACGCGGCTGAAACTGCAGGTCTCCTGCCACCCTGCCTTAAATCTGATATTTCTCTGGCAGGAAGACTCTGCTCCAAGACTGTTAGTGCCAGGCTTAGTGTCACAGTGAAAGCCAACCCACCGTGTCCCCCACCGTGTCCCCCACCGTGTCCCCCACTGTGTCCCCCACCATATCCCCCATAGAGTCCCCCACCGTGTCCCCCACCGTGTCCCCCACCGTGTCCCCCATAGAGTCCCCCACCATGTCCCTCACCATGTCCCCCACCGTGTCCCCCACCGTGTCCCCCATAGAGTCCCCCACCGTGTCCCCCACCGTGTCCCTCACCATGTCCCCAAGGGAAGAGCTGTGTGAGCAGGCCCCAGGCCAAACCCTAAGTTACCTCCCAAGAGTGAACAGTATACAATAAAACGTCAACAAAGGACACTGGGCTGGGTAGAGTGCTTACCCAGGGGGCACTGAACCCTGTGCTCAGTCCATGTGCTAAGTAAAGCGGATGTGTGCTGAATGCCTGTAATCACCTCACTTGGGAAGTGGAGGAAGGAGGGCCAGAAATCATCCTTGGCTACCTCAAGTTCAAGGCTAGCCTGGACTACATGATATCTTCATGCTCAAAATCTAAAACAGCCCACTCATGTCAGCTACATACATAACTGTAAAGATATAAAAGCATGAATTTGAAATTCCTTGTAAGAGATGAACGTCTTAGTGGCTGTGGGTAAACACCTTCTATTACTTCCACTTAGTGGAGAAAAAAGTTACCATGGTTCATGGAAACGGGTTTATAATACTGTCTGTGAGCTCACAATACCCGATTTGGCTCTTTAAATAACCGCAACTCTACTTCAGTGACCCGTGAGGTGGTAAAGCATCAGGTGCTGAGAACAGAAACGACAGAGTGTGCCAGTTAAGCAGCATCTCTGTGGGAGCACTCAGCACCATCACTATGGGAGCACTCAGCACCATCACTGTGGGAGCACTCAGCACCATCACTATGGGAACACGCAGCACCATCACTGTGGGAGCACTCAGCACCATCTCTGTGGGAGCACTTAGCACCATCACTGTGGGAGCACTCAGCACCATCTCTGTGGGAGCAGTCAGTACCATCACTGTGGGGAGAGTCAGTACCATCACTGTGGGAGCACTCAGCACCATCACTGTGGGAGCACTCAGCACCATCTCTGTGGGAGCACTCAGCACCATCACTGTGGGAGCACTCAGCACCATCACTGTGGGAGCACTCAGCACCATCTCTGTAGAAACACTCAGAACCATCTTTATGGGAGCACTCAGCACCATCTCTGTGGGAGCACTCAGAACTATCTCTGTGGGAGCACTCAGAACCATCACTGTGGGAGCACTCAGCATCATCACTGTGGGAGCAGTCAGTACCATCACTGTGGGAGCACTCAACACCATCTCTATGGAAGCACTTAGAGCCATCTCTGTGGGAGCACTCAACACCATTACTGTGGGAGCACTCAGCACCATCTCTATGGGAGCACTCAGAACTAGGAGTCATCCAAACAGAAGGGCTCGAACTCACTGGTATTTAGGACTGTCTGACGTCATCTGCCCACACTTTCCAGGGCTGGACCAGAACGTTCTACACCGGCCAGCGTTACTGTCTCCTCCCGTTTTTCCCAAGGCCAGGCAGCTGCAATAATTGCTTGGGACACAGGTCCTCATCCTGAAGGGCCCAGGCTGAGAACCCAGGAACTGCATTTAAGGCGAGGCTATGAAAACAGGTACAGGCCTGGACTGAAGAACATCAGGTCTGGACAAACACCCCTCACTCAGCTAGGCCTCTCAGTTCGACAGGCTGGGAAAGTCAGGCTCCGCGTACTGACCCTGTGACCCTGTTCCAGTGGTGCAACTCCAGGTTCACATGGAAAATTCAAGGGGCCAGTCTCTTAAAATTCCATTTAATGCTGAAAACAAGGATTCCTCCATGTTTTGCCATGAAGACTTTGACAGACCCCTTCAAAGTGGAATCTCATCTAAACTCTGAGTCATACCATGAGGGGCTGTGTCCAGGACAGCTGGGAGGTCTGCGCCTACGGTAAAGGCACATGAGACCTCGGTGAGGCGGCAGCCAAGTGTCAGCCCGTTGTCTTCTTCAGGCACTTAGCTACTGGAGAACACAGAGCCTTCAGTCTGAGACGGGGTTCGTACGAAAGAATTTTGTCCCCTGTCTCAAATTATCCTAGAGGGACACCAAGCCCCCACCACCACCACGCTAAGTTAGACCTTGGCGGCATATCAGAAAAGCTGTGCAGCCACTTGCGGGTTCTGTGTCCTTTTCACAGTAAGGAAATCATGTTGATCCCCACTTTGCAGTCAGGGGAAGAATCACGCACGGCATTGCACAAGTTACCTAAAGTTCCACGCTGCCTGCGCCATGTGAGCCAAAAATGCTAAGAACCTGCAGCTCTTGCTCCCGCAGAAAGCTTCTAACCGGGGCGGCGCCGCCGCTCCATTCCACACAGCTGTTGTTGAGATGGCGTTTTAATTGCCTCTGTCTCAAGATTTATTAAATAACGCTTCAGAGGGGCAAACCTATAATAGTCATATTAGTAGGAGGCTGAAGGGAGGAAATACTTAGAACACAGCATCTTTGCCTTGGAAGCCAACTCAGAAAATATCTTTTCCTCGTGATCAGTCACCAGCTACCCCTGGAAAAAGAGTTTCCAGGTAAACACAAGGCGTGGGAGTCCATAGCCTCCCAGAGCTCAGCTGTGAGTCCTCCCAGTCATTTACCTGGAAGCACTCCTTCCTCTGAGTGGCTGTCCCTGGTCCCCATGCTCTCCCTTCCTATTGGCCTCGGTGGAAAGGGCTGTTCTCTTGCTGGTCTGCCCTGTTCCTGTCAGCCTCTGCAATGGCTGCATTCCTCTAATTCTCCCATGCGTGCAATACTGTGGGGGTGTCGAACCTCCCCATCTGGCTTCAAGCAGTGGTGCAGATGGGATGCGTGTATCTTTCCCGCCACAACCTGTCTGCTACAGCAAGAAGCCTGGGACTCTTTTGCTACAGTGGTCGGGACGGACCTCGGTCAATAGCCAGGTCCCACTACAAGAGAGCTCAGATGCAGGCTAGAGTCTCAATTGTGCTTTGTGTTTTTATTTCAAATATTCCTTTTTCAGGAAGCTGTGACTAAGAGGCATGATCCAGCACCAACTATGGGTGCTGTGTACTGTCTTCACATACCACACACGCACAAACCACACACATGAGTGCTGTGTACTATGTCTTCACACACCACACACATGAGTGCTGTGTACTATGTCTTCACACACCACACACACACACACACACCACACACATGAGTGCTGTGTACTGTCTTCACACACCACACACATATATATAAACATACACATAAAAACACACATATACATACCATACACATACACCCACACACACATACACACACCACACACATACACCCCCCACACATACACATAAACACACACATATACACACCACACACATACACAGACACACACCACACACATACACATAAAAACACATATACATACCACACACACACCCAACACACCACACACGCACACATATACATACCACACACACACATATATATACACCACATATACACACACATACACATCACACACATACACACCTACACACACATACACACCTACACACACATACACACACATACATATACACACACCACCCACACATACACATCACACACATACACACACACACACATAAAAACACATATGCACACCACACACACACCCAACACACCACACACACACATATACATACCACACATACATATATACACCACATATACACACACATACACATCACACACATACACACCTACACACACATACACACACATACATATACACACACCACACACCACCCACACATACACATACACATCACACACATACACACCCACACACACATACACACACCATATACACACATACACATACCACACACATACCCCCACACACACATATACACACACCCCACACATATACACACACCACACACACATATACATATACACACACAAATATACACACCAAATACACATACACACACATACACACACTCCACACACAGACACACACTCCACACACAGACACCCAACACACATACACACACACACACACACACACACACACAAACACACACACCAGATAAATAAAATAAAGGGTGTTTTTGTTTTCCCTAAAATCTGGGGAATGAAGAGAGTAGGGAAGGTCCTGCATTCGAAGGTGAGAGCCAGGACGAGCAGATGTTTCACAGTCCTCCAGAGGGAACTGGGGTGTCCCTGCCGAGCTCCGGCCAGTACTGATCACATGAGAGTCTGGGTGGCTGATTTCGTTCTGTGCCTGATTTATTCCACTTATAACAAAGAGCAGGTGGCCTGGGGAGGGTAGGAGAGGTGAGAATAAGGTTTGCAGACATGGAAGTGCGGGGCCTCTGGCTGGATTACATGGTGTGTGCCTGTATGTGCAATCCACAAACGTTCCCAAATATGTTTAGACTCACCAGTACAAACATTTTATAGACCTTTCAAATAATGATCAGGGAAGCATGGGGATGTATTCGGCAGGAGGCGACAGGATGCAGGCATCTCTCCTCTCTAGAGAATTTCAGCACCGTCCGGCACACAGGGGACCAGGGTTCTCCTCTCCTCCTGCATAGACCCTGCAGACCACCGTCAGCTTTCAGTGGGGCCAGCTGATTGTCCCAACAGTGTCCTCTGAAGCCAGCAAACTAATTCAGAGTCCCACCTTGTCATTTGTGGGCAGGCTCCTGTGGTCACCTTCAATGTGAAAAAGTCCCTGCGGGTTTCTTTGACACTTTACAAGGTTGCTTTCATTTCATTTTATTTTATTTTTATCAGTTTTTAATAGAGGAAGGTGGGGGAGGGATATAGGATGAACAGCTGAAACCCCACTGCTCTTAGACTTTTTGCATTGTGCTGCACGGGGCCGGGAGCTGGAGAGCAGTGTGGCCTCGGGTAGATTATCACAGCAGCAGGTTCCACGGACTGGGGAGCCTTGCTCAGCAATGCAGGGGTGAGGGGGGCAGTGAGTGGTGCAGGGGTGAGGGGTGGTCAGTAAGTGAGTCTCAGCAGAGCACATTATAAACACACATGAAACATCACCATGAAACCCATTATCTTTTTTTTTTCTTAAAGATTTATTTATTGTTATATGTAAGTACACCGTAGCTGTCTTCAGACACCCCAGAAGAGGGCATCAGATCTCATTATGGATGGTTGTGAGCCACCATGTGGTTGCTGGGATTTGAACTCAGGACCTTTGGAAGAGCAGTCAGTGCTCTTAACCACTGAGCCATCTCTCCAGTGCCCGAAACCCATTATCTTATTCAATGAATATCCACCAGAAAAAAACATTATTACATCCCCCAAAAGGAGACAGTGGACCTGAGATGCATTTCTGCTGTGTCTCCTTCCCAAGGTGGCCCCGGCTCTGGCAAAGGCACCCAGGGTCAGAAGCTGGCAGAAAAATATGGATTCACCCACCTCTCCACCGGTGAGCTTCTGCGCCGGGAACTGAGCTCAGAGTCAGAAAGAAGCAAACTGATCCGTGACGTCATGGAGCGTGGAGACCTGGTGCCCTCGGTAAGCAGAGGCCCACCCTGCCTTCCCTGGCAGCCAAGCCACTGTCCGCCGTGGCAGGCTGGGTCATAGAGACGGAAACCCTGAGGATCCAGAGACAGGTTTGATTCCTCTCCTTGGTCACAGTCCTGAGGCAGGCTGGCTGGCCTACGTCGACAACCATCTACCTTCCAAGCTGTTCCTTGGCCAGCCCCTTAAATGTCAGCCTGGTTCATGTGTTTCCAAAAGGAGCCTCACTTTAGAGTAAGATCTTCAAAGCTTTAGTGTATGGAAAGCTAAAATCAGAAGCCTCCAGGAAACAGACGCCTCCCTGCAGGGGCATGTGTGATGTTTTGTGCTGATTGTCTGCTGTACAGTGGAGACATACAGAGTCACCTAGGAGCCAGTCCCTTGAGCAGGCCTGTGGGAGATTATCTTGACTGTGGACAGGACCCTCCTCTGGGCGGGGATTCTTGTTCTAGTCCCTCTTCCGTTGCTATGACAAACACCAGGACCAAAAGCAGTTTACAGGTGGAATCAGTCCACCTGGATTATAGACTGCAGTCCATTATTGAGGAAGCCGCAGCAGGGCCTCGAGGCAGGAACTGAAACAGAGGCCAAAGCTGCTGGCTTCCTCCCCGGCCTTGCTCAAGCCTGCTTTCTTATATAGCCCTGCACACCTCCCAGGAATAGCACCATCTACTTTGGGCTAGGCCTTCCCATATCAATTTGCAATCAAGAAAATGCCCCAAGAGACATGCCACAGGCCAATCTGACAGAGGTGGTTCCTCAGTTAAGATCCCCTCTTCTCCCGTGCTTCTAGGTTTATGTCACGTTGAGAAAAAGCAACCAGCACAGTCATGAGCTGTATATAAGATGGAGAAAGAAAGCTAAGTAGCAGCAAGTATTCACATCTGTTGATTATAGATTCATTATTGGGCTCACGTGCGTGTGCATGTGCGTGTGCGTGTGTGTGTGTGTGTTTCAAGGAGAATGTTAGGTGCCTTCCTCTATTGCTCCCGCCTTATTTTTTGAGATAGGTTCTCTCACTGATCTGCAGCTCCCCTTTTGGCCCAGGCTGGGCGGTTACGGTGCTCTCGGGCCACCTGTCTCCGCTTCCCAGTGCTGTGGGTAGGTAGCTGCACACGCTGCTGCTGTACCCGGGCCGGCTTTGTAATGTGGATACTAGGAGTTTGAATTCAGGTTCTTCCGTTTCCACAGCCAGTGCTCCTAGCCACTGAGCCTTGTCTCCATCCCCCAAAATAAAGATTGTTATCCTGTAGTGCCCTTCCGGCCCTCACCTTGCTGCCTCGGGGTCAGGCTGTTGCCGCATCTCCTCCGGCTCTCTGTCGGCTCTTTAGCCTGAGTCCTCTCTGGAGTTGCCCATCTCTAGTTGGCCTTTTTGCCTCCTACAGAGCTCTACCTAGTCACAACTTAACGGAGCCCCCTCCCCTCTGGAAAACAGCATCCCCGGTGTGCTCTGGCCCTTTGTCCTGCTCTGCATGCCTGTTATCTTTAGCTAGCGTATATTCATTTGTTTGTCATTGTCTGCCTTCCTCATTAGAGTGTAAATTAGATGGAGAGTCAACTCACAATTATTTAAGGAAGGGTTCCGGCCATACCTGAGACTTGCATTCCCCACGCTCCTGCCAAAAGCTAGAGGAAGTCTCCTCCCACCCCTCCCAAGGCCCCTCCCCTATGGAAGGAAGTCTCCTCCCACCACCCCAAGGCCCCTCCCCCAGGGAAGGAAGTCTCCTCCCACCACCCCAAGGCCCCTCCCCCAGGGAAAGAAGTCTCCTCCCACCTCTCCCACAAGCCCCTCCCCACACTGCTCTGTTCTTTCCTTATCTTGCACCCTTGTTTAATCAGTCTTTTTAAAGGGAAAATCGTGTTGCTAGAAAATAGTTCTCTGATCTAAAAGTCTCCTCAAGTTAGCACATGTCAAGTTTTGCATACTGTTTACAGTGAGGAACGTTGGCAGCGAAGTAGTTCTACCCAGTGCCCGGGTCATTCAGTCGCTGCTGCGAGGAACAAGACTAGCGCGACTCCTGGGGCGGAACTGAAGACTTCCTAGTGAGATAACAGCAGAAAGGGCAGACCAGAAGGAAAAGCCCTCAGCAGTGGAGCCATGACCCAGTACTGACTGAAGGACCTATCCTCTCTGCAGACATCAGCGCAGGGGAGAGGGGGTGGCACAGGCTGGCCCAAGAGATCTCTGGTTAATCTCGCCCAATCCTTCCCTCACAGAAGAATGTCTGAGGAGTCACACTTATTGTGATTTGGGGATGCCCCATGCTGACCACTCTCTCTGCTGTAGGGTGTCGTCCTGGAGCTGCTGAAGGAGGCCATGGTGGCCAGCCTGGGCTACACCAAGGGCTTCCTGATTGACGGCTACCCCCGAGAAGTGAAGCAAGGGGAAGAGTTTGGACGAAGGGTGAGCTGATGTTAGCCGTGCCCATCAGAGCGCGAGGACAGCTCGCAGCTTAGGGATTCTCTTGCCCGGTAACGCTGTCCAGATCTTGCCGTTACAAAAAGCGGGAATGTAAACTTTTTTTTTCGAAAAATACAAAAATATAAAAATGTAAAAACAGGGCAGGAATGAGCGGTCTAGCGAGGAAGCTGCGGTCGGCCGGGCTTGGCTGGGTGTGGGGGCGGAGCCGCCCGTGCCTCTTCGGCTCTCTCCACCCCTGCCCTGTTGCCCTCTGCGTCGCTCCTTTCTCCTCCTGCTCGACTTCTCTCCTCCCATTTCAGTGACCTCGCAGAAAACGAAGTCTGTCTTGGGGTGGCAGGGTGCCCCACAAAAGACCCACGACTGCTTCCTTCACTGTAACAAGGAAGAGAGGCTCTGCTAATAGACCCAGCCTACAGGAAGGAGCCAGTAGGGGGCAGGCGGCACGCCACCTGAGCCACACTGCCCGAGAGGGAAGGGCGATCCCCGCCTGGGAGAGGGAATAGAGTTACTTATACACAGAAGAAGTGGGGGAGATGCTGCGGGGGCGGGGTCCAGAATGACGCCACCCTCCGCAACCCTGTGTCATCCCCAACTTTGTAGGAACCAGTAACTAAGCAGCCGGCACCTGCTTGGGCCTGGCTCTATGGTACATACTGTATGTGCACCTGCCTGCACCTCCCCAAGGCCAGGCAAGCGGGGCAGTGAGCAGATCTGGTACACTAAGACTGACACCAAACCTCCAAGAAAGTCAGGTGTGCACGCTACTGTTTCATTCTCCAGTGTTTTCATCTGGATTCTTTCAGTTGGTGTTTTTAACAAGTGGAGTGACCTACTGCATCAAGCTTCCTCCAGGGTTCCTCCCTGGCCGAGCCCACACTTTAACTAGAGCCAAGGGGTCTAGAGAGATGGCTCGGTGGTTAAGAACACTTGCTGCTGGGACTGGTGAGGTGACTCAGCCGGTAAGAACAGTGACTACTCTTCCAAAGGTCCTGAGTTCAAATCCCAGCAATCACATGGTGGCTCACAGCCATCTGTAATGAGATCTGACTTCCTCTTCTGGAGTGTCTGAAGACAGCTACAGTGTACTTACATATAATAAATGAATAAATCTTTAAAAAAAAAAAAACACTTGCTGCTTTTACAGAGCACCTGTCTTTGGTTCCCAGCACACACAAGGTGCCCACAACTGCCAGTAGCTCCATATACCAGGTACCCACCTCCCCCTCTGGTCTCTGTGGTTAAGAACGACATAAGCTGACAGGCTCGCACATACACATGCTACACAAAATTTTAAAAATGTTTTTTTAATTAGAATCAAAGAAAAACTTCGTGGTCTAATTGGGAGAAGGCAGACAAGGGTGTCAGGTTTGTGTGGCCAAGCCTTGTGACAGATCCATCCACAGTAGCAAAGACAAGCAGGTGACTGTAATGGCTTCTGAGAGATGAGCGCCTCCCACCCCACCCCCACCCCCACCCCCACCCCCACAGAGGATGTCGCAGCCACCTCTGCTAAGGACAGAAGAGCCCAGGTCACGCCCCGGCTGAGGGTTCAGGGTACAATGGTCCTCACTTGAATGTGGGCTGAGAGGTGTAGCGTTTTCCCAGTGCCCCGCAGTCAAGGATACAAATAAATACGGGTGTCTCTTATCCCCTCCCCTCTCTAGGAAAACAGCGACAATAATACCATAATTGGAGTTCTTCATTATGAAGTTCTTCAGAATCCAAACCTCGTTTGGAGCTTTGAAAGCTAGAGCTGATGCAAGATCCCAGCATGGCTGCCCATCGTGGGAGGCACCATTGGGGATCAGAGAAGATACAGGCAGATGCAGGCAACAGCCTACTGGCCACTCACCTCCCAGGACGGCTACAGATGTAGCCCAGCAACACGGTGACATTATGTCACAGTGTCAAAAGGACTGATGCCCGTCTGTCTGTCCTTCCATGCTGGCAGACAGACTTACAGTCTGCTGCAGGGCGCATACACGAGGCACTCCCTCACCTTCCACACACCTCTCCGACATTCCTCACCCATCATTTCTCCTCCTCTGCCCAGAACCTGGGCAGTGTGGGCTCAGTGCTCCCTGTCAGAATTCCCTCCCGCCTGGACACCGCTGAGCCAGGTTTCAGATGTGGTCAGTCCTCCCCATTGGTCCTCACCGGCTGGAAGCATCTCACTGGTGGCTGCACAGTTTCAGTTCCCCATTTCACCTCTGACCCAGGAGCCTTCAAGTGAGATGTCTATTTCTTTATTGTTTTTTTAAAGATGTGTTTATTTATTATATGTAAGTACACTGTAGCTGTTTTCAGACACAACAGAAAAGGTCATCCGATCTCATTACAGATGGTTGTGAGCCACCCACCATGCGGTTGCTGGGATTTGAACTCAGGACCTCCAGAAGGGCGGTCAGTGCTCTTAACTGCTGAGCCATCTCTCCAGCCCCTGTCTATTTCTTTATCAAGCCAGTCTTTTACATACTGCTAGTAGTGTCACTTCAGTGGATCCCAATGCCAACTGAGCAGGTGTGCATAAACCACACATGAAGCTTCCAAAGTGAATGCCTGCCTCATTTAGATTGAACAAAGACAGTGTCTATACGGGAAGACTCTTGACATAGCACCATGAAAAAAACCTATCTCCTCAAATATATATATACATACAAACATACATACATATATATATATATGAAATAGGCTTTTTTCATAGTGCTATAGCAAGATATATATATACATATACAAATGTGTGTGTGTGTGTGTGTGTGTGTATATATACACACATATATGCATGCATGCCCAGGTGTAGTGGCCCACGCCTTTAATCCCAGCACTCAGGAGGCGCAGGCAGGCAGAAGGATCTCTGAGTTTGAGGCCAGCCTAGTCTACAGCATGAGTTCCAGAACAGCCAGGGCTACACAGAGAAACCTTGTCTTGAGGGGGAAAAAAGGTTTAGGAGGCTAGAGAGATGGCTCAAGGGTTAAGAGAGCTCATGCTTCTTCCAGAGGCCACAGTTCAGTTCCCAGCAGTTACGGCAGACAGTGCACAACCACGTATAACTACAGCTCCGGGATATCTGACTCCCTTTCTGGCCTCTGAGAGCATCCAGAACACATGTGGCATACACACAAACAAAAAATGAAATATTTTTAAATGTTTAGGGATTAAACGTTATTATATGATCAAAACACAGTATAAATTTCTCAAAAAATTGTTTTTTTTTAAACAATTAAAATTTTAAGAAAAAAAAAGCCGCTGGGCGGTGGTGGCCCACGCCTGTAATCCTAGCACTCTAGGAGGCAGAGGCAGGCGGATTTCTGAGTTCAAAGAGGCCAGCCTGGTCTACAGAGTAAGTTCTAGGACAGCCAAGACTACAGAGAAACCCTGTCGCAGAAAAACTAAATCCAAAAAAAAAAAAAAAAAACAAAAAAAAAAAAAAAAACCAGAAAGAAGAAAGAAAGAAAGAAAGAAAGAAAGAAAGGAAGGAAGGAAGGAAGGAAGGAAGGAAGGAAGGAAGGAAGGAAGGAAGAAGGAAGGAAGGAAGGAAGGAAGGAAGGAGCGAGCCAATTAAGTGCTTCAGGCCACTCCCAGATGTTATTACTGTGTGCCAGCTGTGTTCACGGGTCGAGGCGAGCAGGGCCAAGCCTTGCCGTTTGAGCCCGAGGAACTGACTTGGCATGGAAGCCTCTCAGACAGTCAGGCTGTGAAGGATGCTCAGGCCTGCTGAAAAGATGCAGAGGCTGTGCCTGAGACCCAGGCCTCACAAGCCCCAAACTGGCTGCTGCTGGTCACCCCCAAGCTTCCCAAGAGGCGTCGACGCAACCTCTCTGCCCGCTCTTACATTGGCCCAATTGGTCTTTTAGGGACCAGCCCAACTTAGATGCAAACCTCTGTTGATGACTGACTAAATGAACCCTGGAGCTTCCTTTTTCTCTCCCTATGTGTGGCCTGGAAATGGCCCATGCAGGCCAGGCAGACACTGTTTCTCAGAGAGCGAACAGAACCACCAACTGTCTCTCAAGCTCGCCCTCTGCTGGTGACCGAGGAGAGTTGTTTTCTCCTGCACCCTCGCCTAATTTTCATGCACGAACAGCTCCATACATTCCGGAGGCCAGACTTCAGGGAACGTCCCCCCACTCTGCTCCTTATGCCCTATGCATCCCTTAGGGGGTGTAGATCAGTGTCTAATCAGCACTTTCTAGAGCGCGTACCTCTGTGTGGTGTGCCCCCCCATCCTTCTCAAGCCCTCAGGCCCTTTCCTCAGAGGGCCAACTGAAAAGCCTTCTTTGGCCGGGGTGAGGAGTATGAGGTTGGTTTCTGTTGACCAGGCATGGGGAGGTACAGTTGCTACTCCACAGTGATACTAGGGACAAAGGGATGTTTTAGGACATTCATGGGGAGCTGGAGAGCTTGAACTCCCAGATGGTCACCATCATCCATTTGTGGGGACATTTCCTAATCTTCTATGCGCAAGACTTGGGACCAGAAGCAGGGCCCATGAGCCCTGCATATGGAGATGGGAATCCAAAGCAGGACGGAAGCAGAATACCTAACGCCCCACAGACGCTACTGTGTGCCAAGCAGACTGCCCGCACTGCCCCCTTAACCCACGGAGGGTCATCTGTGCCACCTCATGTGTGACCTCTGTGGTCTCCTCAGGGTCATCATAAAATTTAAAGGATGTTGGGAGGGATTGCTGGTGCATGTTCCAGTCAGGCAGTTTAAAAGAACAGTTCAACTTTTTCTCTCAGAGTTCCGCCCTTTGATGGACTCAGCTGCTGGGTTCTCCCGCGAGGCCCCCAATGCTCTAGTAGTCGGATACTGATTAAAGCTGAGCTTGTGTCTCTGGAGCAGGGCTGGGGGGTGACCTAGCCTGGCATTGCTAATCATATGGCCTCTCCCACGGGCTAGCTCAGACCATCTCACGACCTGGCGATGTCAGAGTGCTTGAACATCACAGGAAGTCACTGGTTTTCCCTATAGTAAGTGTTACACAACACCAGACCAAAAAATGCAGTTTTCCTGTGGTAAAAGCACATGCATAACAAATGTTTTAAGAATTAAGTTCTGTATAAATTTATTATTAGCAAATGTTTAAATTATACGGCTATTTTATTTATCTGTATGCCAGGAGTAATGTAAAAATTACTCAGCCAAGATGGAATTTCACAAACGGAAAAAGCATAAGAGGCTCTTACCTCGCCTCTAAGGGCGTGAAGCCCCAGTCCCACTCTACACACCATTGCTCAAGAATGACGGAGAGCAGG
Organism: Apodemus sylvaticus; assembly: GCF_947179515.1. Taxonomy (NCBI): domain Eukaryota; kingdom Metazoa; phylum Chordata; class Mammalia; order Rodentia; family Muridae; genus Apodemus; species Apodemus sylvaticus. Next base: position 8,149,982 of record NC_067475.1, read on the forward strand.
AGGCTGAGCTCAGTGTCACCAGGGGAGACCAGCATTCAGGCAAAGGGCGGCAAGGGATCACTGAAGCCCGTTCCGAATCTAGTTACACCAGCATTCTGCCCTGACAGCCTGACTCCTCCTTGGCTGCTGTGCTCCCCCAAGCCATATAATGTGTATCCATTAATATAGCACACAGTAGTATATCCTGGTGGCTGGAACAGACACGCTGATGGCACAAAGGAGGAAACTGTCAGCTTTGCTCCAGTAGGTCTGGGAGAACTTTACAAAGGGAACAACATACACACACATGCATGCACTTGTATGCAATACATATCATGCACACATGCATTTGCACACACATACATATACGATACACACAGGCATGCCCCCACACACGTGTGCACGCACACTCTTCCCCCGGGTGTGAAGGGCACACTGGCTGTGTTAGGTAACTCACGATTGCTGCGTTGTCTGAGCTTCGCCAGAACACTGAACAAGACAGCTGGGGGGCAGCAGCTCATGCTGCAAATGAGAAGCCATTAAGACCAGTCTAGTCTCTACCACAGGGTAGTGCTGGGCACTTGAGAGGAACCAACAGCCCCAGGGATGGAAGGGCTCCCCAACCTTTTCTAGAACCCCGACTGACCAAGCTCTGCTCTGCTCCCTCACCTCAGATTAGAGACCCACACTTGGTCATCCGCATGGACTGCTCAGCAGACACCATGACTAACCGCCTTCTTCAGAGAAGCCAGGGCAGCCATCACGGGGAGGGCAGAGCCCAGAGCATCGCCAAGCGCCTGGAGGCCTACCACCGAGCGTCCATCCCTGTCATCACCTACTATGAGACGAAAACACAGCTACGGAAGGCAAGTGTCCCCTCCTTCAAATGAGCTGCCTCATCACTCCCAAAAGGAGAGGAAGGAGAGGCACGCTTGCTTGTGAGACCTGGGGAAGCCGCAGGCAGGTGCAGGGTTGAGGCAAAAACACAAATTGCTTTCTTCCTCACCACTGTCCTGATCAAAGGTGGAGGTGGGAACATAAGGTGGGGGCGGCCTCGGTGGTGTACAACTTCGATCCCAGCACTCTGGAAACAAGAGTCCTCTGAGAATCCAAGGCCAGCCTGGTCTATATAGCAGGTTCCAGGCTAGCCAGGGATATATATAATATATATTCAGATGGCCATAAAAAGTTGGTCACTAAGTTGAAAGTGATGTCATTGTGGTTGCTGAAACCTTTTTTCAAAAGACAGACATACCTAAAACACAAGCCTCTATATAATCCCAGCCAGTGGGGAGGCTGAGGTGGGGAGATCTCCTGTTCCAGGCCTGCCTGGGGCAACTTAATGAGCCTCTGTCTCAGGAGAAAGAGGCTGAGGAACTGGGGGTACAGTTCAGTGGTGGGGTGTCCACCTAAAATGCATGGGCCTGGATTCAGTTTCCAGCGGGGGCGGAGGGAGCTTTGTGGGGAGACCAAGCTGAGAAGATAGCTCTGCCATAAACTGTAGGTGGCTTCTAGACCTCCACTAAAGGGATGATCCAAAAGGCAGGCCTCTTCCAGACCGAGATGTAATACCTTAATACTACAATTAATATAGGTCGTGATCAGCACTTTCATTTGTGCCAATGTCTTCCAATAACTGACTGAGGGGAAGCACGCCGGTTGGTGTGGCTCTGGAAGTATCATGGGAGAAGGGCCTGGTACCTGATGTCATACGGTGCAACCCACAGCGTCACCATGAATACTTCCCCTCCCCCGACCCCCACTCCCAGGTTCCACTCTTTCCCTATTCTGTAACTTATGTCTGGTCCATCCACTACTCCGATGGCTAAACACAGCTCCAGCCCACAGAGTTTATCGTGTTAGTGAGGAAGACAGAGGCCAATCCAAGGACAACAGTGTCTAGGGACATCACCAAGAACCACACGGAGCAGTCAAAGGAGCACTTCCCAGAGAGGAGGCCGGAAGTTCCAGAGCCTGGATCACTCACTTGTCTATGACATTAAAAACTGGTGGAGAGGCTTGCAAGAATGCGTCAAAATGGAGTCAGTGTGCACAGGTGGCTGAGGTAATCTGGGGCTTCCATCTGGAATTCACCCCATTGTCTCGTGGAGAAAGGATCCAGGCTGGGGAGGGGCTACTAAGAGGCTGTGGAAGTCACCTGGGGCCAAGCTGAGGAAACACAAGGGCGCATACAGTCCCCTTCCTGCCATTCCCAAGATGGCCGGCAGCAGTCAGCCTTAACAAACCGATCCCCCAGGCTGCATTATCAATTCCTTAAGTGATTGAGAGCGAATTCCCAACCTCCTAACTTACCCATGGTCCTTTCGTCTTCAGAATCCTAATCACTTCGTTAAGAAAGGTCTAAAAGGTGCCACTGAATACGATCCCTGGATGTTGGACTCTTTCTATAGGGTTTCCTGTAATCACTTGTCATTGAAAAAACGAAAACAAACAACAAAACAAAACCTCAAAGATGCATATCTTTAAAATAAAATAAACAGGTGGCTGAAACATCTACATGGGTAAAGGCCTCTGCTGTCAAGCCTGGAGACCTGAGCACAGGTCCCCAGGACCCCCACAGAAGACAGAAGGGACCAACTCCCATGAGCTCTCTCCACTTGGCTCTGCACACTGACACGCATGTACCCACTCCTGAACAAAATCAAAAGTAGTTAGTAAGGTAAACAAACACGACATCTCGAGTGTGCACAGGCCTTCGACCTCAGGGCTGGGTAAGAGCCAGGGGCTCCTCCAGGACAGTGGCTTGATTTCTAGCACCCACCTGATGACTCACGGCCATCTGTTAACTCAGTCCTGGCAGATCTGAGACCCTCTTCTGTTTTCCAAGGGCACTGCACGTGCATGGGGCACAGATATGTGCAAGCAATATGCAGTGGCTATTCCTGTTGTCAACTTGACTGTATCTGGAATGAACTACAGTCTAGAATTGGAAGGCTCACTTATGATCCTAATCTGGAGGCTCAGAGATATAAGTTTCTGACCTGGATCTTGGCATGGAGATCTTGAAGCATAGTGGCTATGAATTTCAGAAGATTAAGACAAGGAGATCTCCGAGTTCAATATCATCTGGGATTAAAGGCATGGAGGCACACACCTTTAATCTGGGCTACACCCTCTGCTGGAGATATATAAGGACATTGGAAGAAGGAAGATTTACTCACTCTTCCTTGCCTGCTTGCCTCGTGGGACTGAGCAACTGCTAGATCCTTGGACTTCCATCCACAGCTGCTGTTGACTATTGTTGGGGAGTTGGACTACAGACTGTAAGTCATCAACAAATTCCCTAATTATATAGAGACTATCCATACGTTCTGTGACTCTAGAGAACCCAAACTAATACACAATACAACTGTACACATAAAAACAAACAACAAACAAATAAGTAAATATAAATAAATGAAAGAAATTCAGGGCTCCAAGAACCTTCATAACCTACATCATCCTGGAAGTTTCCCATTTTGCGCTGCGCTGAGTTTCTCGGAAAGGCCAAGGAGTCTTCTTCAGTCCTGAGACTGAGGAAAGCCAGATGTAATTTAGAGTTTATCCCATTTGAGAATCAGGGGGAAAAAATCCCTTCTCTTGCTCTTGAATCATCTGAATCTAAACCTGCCGACTCACTGATGACACAGAGCGAACAAGGTTTCCAGAGAAATCCGACTTCAGTTACCCTTACAATACTCCGCCATTCTCCAAGAAGTCGTTCCCAGGCCTCTGCGGCTCATCTCCGGGGATGCTGGCAGCTGGATCCACAGAGCCATGACATTTACAATCTACTTTGTTAGCACTGAAAACGGACACCCGAGGACCTGGGGGGCGCAGGGGGGGGCACTTGGTTGCTTGGTTGCACCGCCTTGCCAAGCCCGCTTACATACACACGCCCCACACGCACACCTAGATGTATGTGTGACCCAGGAGTAATGCATGGCTTCTGCTTCCCGTCTCCGAGCAGAGGGAGGGTCCACGCAGCAGGCTTCTCCCTTCCATCGGGTTCTGCAGGCAGCTGCCATCAATCCCCGGCCCTTCTTCCAGGGCTGTAGCGGCCTCCACAGACAGGAGAACTAGCCCAGGGGAGGGAACGCTTGCACATTGTGGGTGAATTTACTACTGGCATTTGGGGGTGAGGCGCGCCAGCACTGACCGCATACTGCTGGAAACGCTGCTCTGGGTGATGGAAAGTCCCAGGCCAGACTTGTGACCCTTGATGAGTCATCTTGCTTAAAGGCCTTTCTGATATAAAGTAGGGCTGACAGTGGCCCCTGGACTCCCAGCATTCATGAGGTAGGGGAGGCTTCCCCACTAGTTTTAAAGGAATACATGCTTATTCTTGAAAATGTACAAGACCCATTTCTGAGTCACACCACCCACCCTGGGTGAGCACTCAGGAACACAGCCTGGACGGTGCGGCGGCGGCGGCGGCGACAGACGCCGAGCAGACAGCACAGAAGGCAGTGGCGCTGACACTAGCCCTAGTCCACTGTCACAGCTCGGTTGGCTCCAGAAGCCACATCACCAAGACACAAAAAACCAAAGCCACGGCTCAGAAAGCCACCAGCTTCAGGACTCCAGATGAAAGCAAAGGGAACAAAGAAAGAAAAGGAGCAGCCACAGGGTCCCGGCACCAGGCCCACACGCTCAGTCATGGGATTTAAACACCGCAGCAAGTTCTCTACTCACCAGGGCATTCCTCCCTACAGAGTTCCGATCAGACCCGTGAAGGCAAATCCTGCAAGAAGCAAATCCACTCACCTAGCTTTCTACTAAACACACTAAGACAATCACAGTTTGACAGAAGATTCAGCACTGAAGCTTTGGGGGTGAAAGCCACTGCGGTGACAGGACTGCTCTCTCTCACACACACACACAGCAGAGGCTGGCGCGCTCACATCTGCTTGGAGAGAGTCTCGTTCTCACCCTGCTAACCCCACGAACTCCATTCTGCTCTCAGCCGTGGAACTCGGCAGTCTTGTTGGCCAACTGTTCTAAACGTGCTAACCCTGAGAGCTCTGAAAACAGATGAGAGAATTGGACAAGCATGCTGGGTGCTGTGACACATGCCTGTAGTCCCAGCACCAGGAGGAGGTGTGGTTCAAGGCCAGCCTGGGATGCACAACAACCTCAAGGCCAATCTGGGCTCGATGACCCCTTGTCTCAAAACAAAACAAAGCACCCGCAGAACTTAGCTCTGTGCATGGGAATTGGTTCTGTCTGGTTCATTGTAGCTATAGACAGTGATATAAGAATCACTTATTTTTCTTTTAAAAGTCTCCATGGGAACTGAGATGAACAGAGATATCTTTGGACAGAGGGAAGTGTTGAAGTAAGCTGGGAAGAGCCAGAGGAGAAATTCAGAGGAGACTGAGGGTGCTAGGCCAAGCCTGTTCCTCTGGCTTCTTTTGCTCTGTAAGACTCCAATTCTGAAATCTACCATATTGTGCCACAGACATCCGTGCCTGCTGTCAGGAAAAGAGGCTGAATGTGTGCCTATAGACTTCCTTCTTTCCACCGCTTCACTAGCCCTGTGAAACAGAGAGCGGCTAGCCGGTATTCCTCTCACTCGGGCAAAGCGCCGAGTTTCCGCCAGGAAAGCCAACGGTTTCACTTCACTTTGTTTTTCAGCTTCCAGGCATTTGGACTTCACAGACGCAAACACCACAGACTAAGTCTCTGGAGAGATGTTTTCCTTAATTTAAAAACAGAGCAGCACCCCCCAAAAGAAAGCAATCCCTGTATTTAAGTCGTGATGCAAAAGGAAGGAGGTATCACATGGAGACTGAGCTGGGCAGGGGTCTTGTGAAAACTCTAAAGTCCAGTGCCAGCTATTCCGCACTACACACACACACACACACACACACACACACACACACACACACACACATCTTTTAGAAGCAGATGCCTAGTGGTAAATACTTTTAATCCCATCATCTGGGAGGCAGAGGGAGTTCAAGACTGGTCTTGTCCACACAGAGCTCCAGGAGAGCCAAGTGGACACAGTGAGACCTTGTCTCAGAAAGAGAGTGAAGTCGGATTGACGAGCAGCAGCAGAAGCCAGACCTGGGGTTTGCTCGGGTCAGAAACAAGAGACGAGGGCAGGAGGAAGCTGGGTGTGGGGGACAGCAGGCTTGGGTGTGGACTGTGGCCCGGTGCAGACGCTCTGCTGCCCTTCCACTGTTGGCAGTTCTTTGTGGTTTTACCACCTACTCGTGTGTCCCTGCGGAACCTTTACATGCTGTTTCCACAGAACAGGCGCATAAACCTCTTCACGGCCCACTCGCCACCTCCCATTCCACCATCACTTCTCCGACCCACGGCCAACCATCCAGCCATTTTCAACTAGCGGATCAACAACGATGTAGTTGACAAGTGTCAAACTTTAGTTTGGGGGTCTAATCCAATCCTTCATTTATTTTATTTTATTTTATTTTTATTTTTGCTAAGTGAGCTTGGGCAATGTAAGCCACCCAGGTCATTTATTACATCACTAAGTCACACGTGTCATTACTAGCCATGTTCATCACTCTCGGTGTCTCTGTCCCCCTGGTCCCAGGCCTCTGCTCTAACAGTGTGCACTCCCCGCTGGGTTTTTTTTTGGCCTGTTTGGAGGGTGAGGGTTCGTCTTCCTCTTTAAGGTGGACATGTTTCAGGAGGTCCCTCAATGAGCACACCACGCTTGCTTTTGGAGCCTCAGGCGAGGCTCTCTGTACTCAGCACCTCTGAGCCTTAGGCTCTGCCTCGAACGGGGAGTCGCCTCCCCCGTGTCTAGGTCCCTGACAGCACGCAGCTTCCTCAGTGCCTCTGTCTCCTTTTCTTTATCCCCTTGGGGAGCCCAGGTTTTGCTGAGTGCAGTACAGTCCATGCTGGGATACAAAGCTGGCAAGAGATGACAGTGCACAGGCGTGGTGCTAAGCCCGCCACTGTGCCTCACTCTTCACCGCGGGTACCAGTGTTCTCCACAAGAACCCGCCATGACCCCGGACTCCTTGACGAGTCACCTTTGATTATCTTCATGGTCTGATCGCCTATGAACAGGTCAATATAACCTAGCTTTGTTTCTGATCACGTCTATACAATGAAAACCCCAATAATGTATAAACCTGATGTGGGTCTGCTATTTGAGCTCTTGGCAGGGGGAGGCAAGAGGGGCAGAGATTCCAGGTCACCCCATTACATGAGGCCAGCCTGGGCTACTTGAGGCTGTGTCAAAAGAGGAGGAAAAAGAGCAATAAAATTTAATAAATAAAAAAATGCCAGATATTTTTCTCGGGAGTGTTTAAATATGTAAAACTGGTTCCTGGTTTCAAAATTGAAAGTAACATAGATGGGCAACAAGAGTTATAAAAAAAAAATCAAGTGTTTCTCAAAGTTGCCCCAAACAGCCCTCAAGAAAACTGCCTCCTCCTCCGTCGTGCGCACAGCCGTGCTTCCCCACAGTACTGCCCACAGTACTCACGCTACGACAGACGAAGAAAATGGGGTTTATTTAAGCATAGAGAAGAAAAGCATCACTTGTACACAGGGGAATGAAAGAACTGGAGAGCAAGCTGGATAAATACTCAGCAAACGAATATTGTATGTTTTTTCTTGTATGCACAATTAAAAGGGGGCATTATTTGGAAGGGGGGCTGTTGTGAAGAGGGGATGAGAGACTATGGAGCTATCTGTGATTGAGGGTGCTATTTGCAATTCTAAAGACATCATGGTGAAACCCATTATTTAGTACAATATGCACAAGGGAAAATCACCTGGAAACGTGCTGACTGCAGGGAGGCGCTGAGCTCTTCTAAGGAGCTCTTGGGCTGACCTCAGCCCCTGCGCATCGGCCAGTTCTTAGTACCACAGCCCCAGTCCTGCTAAGGGGCGCTGACCACCAGGCGGCTCTGCCTTTTGCTGTTACTTTCCTATTCCTTAGCACTTCATGACCCTACCCACGCGGCTTCAGGCCATCAGGACGCCCTGCCCTCTAGCTCAGTCCTCCTAACCCTTCTGGATAATTTCACCTTTCAGAAGTTAATGAAAACAGTTTTGGCTCCAGCAGCCTTTGCAGTCTCTTTGAGAGCTCTGCATGGACATGGGTGGCGCTGACAGAGAGGCGTCTCAAGAGTGGCAGGGAGCACGGAAGCTCAGCTCCTCCTTAGGTGGTAACGCCCCACAGCGGCTCGCTGTGTCTGGGGCGTGCTGCGGACACTCTCTGGCCTCCACAGCACTTCCGCTGGCCAGGCCTCCCTTCTGAAGAGGATGGGTGTGAACGATGCCCGTGGCTGGCTGCACGCCCAGGACCCAGCCCTCCTACTCCATCTGTTGCCAGCTTCCCTTACTGCTCTATCTTCAACGACTCCGCCCCTAGTGTATCTGCACACCGTGGCCTAGGTCTCTGTTCCTGCGCCTCTGCCCCTAGTGTATCTGCACACTGTGGGCCCAGGCCCCCGCCCCTACAACCCAGGCTACACTCCCACCCTGACCTAAGTGCTCCGATCGATTCAGCATTCTCAGGGTAACGCTTAAGTGTTCCTTGATTTCCAACATGTTGGTCGCAGTCCTCACTTGGATCTTTAAATGGTTTAGAGCACTTTTAGGTTTACAAGAGAAGAGTTTCCAGATACCCCATCCCCAAACACTTCAACCATCAAAGTCACCCACTAGCCATTTGTCACAATAGAAAACCCTACACTGCCACCCAACGGCAATGGCTGACCCCAATGCCTTGTGTTGTACACTGTGCGTTTGCACGACTGAAGCAACCCCACCCGATTCCTCCTTAGCCCCCTCCCATGCGCTGACTGCTCTTTGCACTGGCAGGGCTGGACCAGTCTGTGCCCCTTTCAGACTGGCATGATATGCACTCAGGTCTGTCTCCCGTCTTCAGCTCATTTCATTTTAACGCTCGGTGACCTAGGTACCTACCTATGTAACTTCGAAACTTTGAAGCTTGTGCTGGCTTGGGGGTATCTGAAGGTGCTGGAAGGGTGTTTGAAGGAACAGTAATGCCTTTCCAAGTGGTAGGAGAGGTTTTCACTATTTTTTGGGGGTAGGGGCGGGTCAGCAATGAAGAGCTCTGGTTGTTTCACATCCCAGCCTTTTGGTGATGTCAGCCTTGGGGGTTGGGCCATTTTAATAAATGTGTCGGGATGCTTTCTCACTTTAATCTAGTGCTATACATTTTAGTTTGGACACAGGGTCTCATCATGTAGCCTTGCCTGGCCAGGAGCTCACTATGTAGACCAGGCTGGTCTTCAACACACTGAGATCCACTCTCCTCTTCTTCCTGAGTGCTTCCCCCACATGAGGACCTGTTTTTTAAGCAATCATTTTTTACTCTAGTAGGTGGGTCTGGGGAGTGGGCACTGTTAGTGGGCAGAAGCAGGTAATCCTGCTTCATTATTTTAAAAAAAATACCATTTAAAGATGAAGAAAAACATCATTTAAAAAAATGATCGTGTTTAAAAGCAAGTCAGAAGGCTAATAATAACTCTCTCTTCCTTTCAAGTACAGGTAAATGCAGAGGGAACACCAGATCAAGTTTTTCTTCAGCTCTGCACAGCTATTGACTCAGTTTTCTGAAGGAGACAATGCACCAGTGTTAAGTGGAGACAGAAACCCGTGAAACTCACCCTTAACACGTTTGGGTTAACCCCCTTTGCCCCCATCCCCACCCATCCCAGCTCATCTCATGTGAGAGGTTCTGGAAATCATGCATGGTATACCTCGGACTGTCCGCCTCTCTCTCCTGCTGACAACTGTCCCCACTCTGGTAGCTGGTTCTGGATGGGAAGAACAGTGTGGGATCTGCCTGTTCCAGCTGTGCCCCAGGGACATCATATCCCTATTTCTCCATCACCGCTTCCTCCTTCTCACAGGTTTATTTGTTCCTCCCTGATGTGGGTGGTTAGCATGGGGACAAGCTTGGACAGCTCATCTGGTACTGGCTGCTTCTCCAGTCCCATCCATGAGAGGGCCTAGAGCCCTACCGGACACAAGGAGTTAAGCTAGTAGTACCTGACAGAAATACTTCAAAATGACACTGTCCAGCCTCTCTTAGAGAGCAAGCCTGGACAACCAGTCCCACCCTTTTGGGACACTAGCTACTTGGAACAGTGGCACAAAAGCTGACAACTCTGGCCAACCATACAAGCCACTCTCCTCTCCATGTGGCAGTAAGTCTCAGCACTTATGTAAATTAGTACCAGAGACCAGAAATAATCTAAAAGTATGAGAGATGATTTGTTACTTCACTCACTGGACAAAACCAACTTGTAGTTTTGATTTGAGACATACTCCCTGACATACTGCCAAATAAAAAGAAAGGAACAACATCTCAGCTGACGCTGGGGAGGGCTCGCTGGTACAAGGTGTCTGTCAGCTCCTGGGTTGTACCTGGGTCAAGCGCCTGCCCCAGGGGTAAATCCCGTGGGTGTTCGGTGCAGAGTTGCTGAACTGCAGCTGCTTGTATCTTCTGAAATACCTGCGTCTTGCACTCAATCGCTACAATGTTCAGTTTGGTTTGCATGACTCCTCCTCAATGAGTGACCAAATACTGCTGTTTCCAGGACACGACTGTATTTCATTTTTTTCTCAAAACATTTATGTACAAATGAAATAAATGGAAGCCAGGATGATTCTTTCTCTATTTATTTGTAACTCACATCATTCTGGAAAGCATTTGAAAGCTTTCATTCCAAACAGAAGCAAACACAGTAAATAGGTTAAACTTAGGATCCACTTATGTGATTTAAGCTTTGGCCACAGATCAGATTTGAGCTATTACAGAGAAATTGTTAATGTATTCATGATACATGGTCATTTTCATATTTTTTTCCCTAGCATTGTTTCCTAAACAGAAATGTTAGTGTGTGTTAGACAAGAAACTAAGTTCTTTGGTTACAATTAGGCCTCTATTACCAGAAGGGGTGCGTCATGCTCCTGAACTCACACAGCTGGGACATGCTTACACTAGCCTAAGAGTCACTGACAGGGAGCACAAACGTTAGAGCCAGAATGAAAAGAGCCACTAGAGGATGACAACCTAACACACAACACACACTGGCACACCTGCACCACAGCCCTGGACACACAACACACACTGGCACACCTGCACCACAGCCCTGGACACACAACACACACTGGCACACCTGCACCACAGCCCTAGACACACAACACACACTGGCACACCTGCACTATAGACCTGGGACACACAACACACACTGGCACACCTGCACTATAGACCTGGGACACACAACACACACTGGCACACCTGCACCACAGCCCTGGGACACACAACACACACTGGCACACCTGCACCACAGCCCTGGACACACAACACACACTGGCACACATACACCACAGTCTTGGGCACACAACACACACTGGCACACCTACACCACAGCCCTGGGATACACGACACACTCTGGCACACCTGCACCACAGCTCTGCACAAACAACACACGCTGGCACACCTGCACCCACAGCTCTGCACACACAACACATGCTGGCACACCTGCACCACAGCCCTGGGACACACAACACACACTGGCACACCTACACCCACAGCTCTGCACCCACAGCTGGAGGCAATGAGGCAGCAGACAAGCAGCCTAGAAACCTTCAACAGAAATCAGTACCTGGAATGCAAGTTGGTTCTCCACAGAACAGCTAAGACACACATTGCCCGTGTGAATTGCTCCAAGTCACATAAGGTCACAGGATTTAAAAATATGAATAGACTGTAGTAGTTTCTGCCGAGCAGAAGGTTGTGTGTGCAGACAACTTCAGAACACAAGTGTAAACTCCCGTGTTCAAGGCTGAACCTAAACAAGGCTGTGCCTCCCTGACCCCCTTCATTTGGTCCAAGCCACACACACTGCCTGTCTTCCAAGCTGCCCGGGGAAAGCCAGCTAGTCCCCGGCTCCAGGGCCTTCCAGTGGCGCCAGGGCTCATGCCTCCTTCCGAAAACTGATCCACACGCCACTTCCCAGAACGGCCGTGAGGGCTGCTCAGCCATTCAGACTAAAGGGACAGGGTTCCTCATACTCCAGCATTACTTTCTTCAAATATCATTTTCTTTCCTTACATTTATTTGCACATCATTGTCTCCTGTTGTCTACAAGCTCCACAAGGCCTGGCTTTTCTCTTGCAGGACCCCCCCCCCCCACACACACACACATCTGCCACTTCTGTTTTCTTTCCCACTGCCTCACTTTTCCCAGATATGATTAGAAAGGCTCCAGTTACTAGTTCCTAGAACTCAGTCAAGGGTACTTAACTTCCCCAACTGGAAATAAGACCCAAAATGTCACAGCAAACATGACAGAGTCACACCCACAATACATGATCTGATTGGCTAACCACATCCTCCATGTAAGGCAGGGTACAAAGGCTGTCCTCCAGGGCATGTCAAGGGACCACACGTGACAGGCTTTTAAAGAGTCACTAGCACCTGCACTGGACCCCAGTACTCTCTAAAGAACAAAGTATAACTTATCAAAATATTGGGTCATATAACCAACAAATATTTATAGAGAATCTGTTAAAAAGTCAGTCGAGATACAGACATCAACTGTTCTCATGAAGCATAACATGACCCGATTCTCAGAAATCAACCCATTTAACAGGTACATAAACCCTAGAAGTGGGCTTTGTTTTTCTGAGATCACATGAATAGCAGTAACCTTTGCTCTTGGGTAACGTACTGGAAACTCCCAGTTCCCTCCAGTGCACCCAGACCAGTAGGTTTTAAACCTAGCTATCCAGAGTAAGAAGGCTTATACAGCGTATCTCACAGAGCTGTTTAAGGGAAATTATCTATTACAGTTGTGTGCCATTTTCTGTCAGCCTCTAAAATCCATTCCTAGCACCTCAGTAACCATGTTCTGTGATTTAATGTAACTGAAAGGGGGGAGAAGAGTCCAGGAATACCATGGGACTGGGTGAGAGGCCATGGAGAGGGGTGTGTGCTCACAGGAGTCACAACGGTGGGACAAACTGGCACTTTCCCAGCCACACGCGAGCCCCTCTCTCTTGTGTTACAAACATGGACATGTGCTCAGGTTCGTACTCCAGCACTCCACGAGAAAAAAGGCATGAAAAACCTGACAATGGAGGTGTTCTTGCTTGGGAAACCAAGCGTGACAAAGAGATCCATCTTGGTTAAAGACAAAGTCTTACCACCTCCCTACCAATATGACCCTGGGTGAGTCATTTGACTATTTTCTGGATAGCTCTCCCATGAAGGCAGGGGAATAAATGAGCCTGCTTCATTGGGCTGAGAGTCCAATGCATTGCCACAAGCATGCTTTGTGCACAGGAGGTGCTAAATCGGCATTTGCTATCTGTGCAACACATTAAAGGAAACTCCTCTCCCTAACCTCAGAGCACTCGCTTCCGGTGTTATTAAATGTTCCTCCAATTATAGCAAACAACTTGAACATCATATACCATAAATCTGACCTACTAAGAGACTTAAAGACACCACTTCTCAAGTCTGACAGCAGCCAGAATTCCTTGGAAGAGAGATGAAGGGTCTACTTGCAAAGAACAACCTGTCTACGTCTGCAATCCTCAAATAAAACACTAGGAATTATTCCCAGCAAGCCACAGAGACAGTGTGCTTACAGCTGAAAAAGTCCAAATAATTCTATTACATGTTCAAACAGGAAAATCCCACATTACTACCCCAGTCTTAAAATGCATTCCAACAGGTTTGTCTGCTCTCGTGGATGTTAAACTGTCCCGCCCATACCCCTCCACGCTGTAGTTCACCTCCATGGATTTCTGGATGGGTCTGAACAACTCTCTGGTGCTATTTCTATACAGACAAGTACAACTGCCCTGCATACTGCAGATGGAAAGAAGCCCTTCAGCATGTGCACTGAGCATTTAGTATAGAGATACATCGATGGTTCAACTGCCTCTCCTTCACTAATAACTCAGAGATAAAAACTTGTCATCTTTTCTGAATACAATAGATTGTATCAATATGACCAGTGATATATAATCAATATATTATTTAAATTTCATTTCTGTATTTAAAATTCTATATTTTTCTTAATTAAAAAATTCAGGGTAGATCTTAATACCTTGTTGAGTATTGAAAAGAATTAGTAAATAATATTCCCTGAACTTAAAAACAGGAAAAACTAATGTTAAAAACTAGACTAGTATTAATACTCCATCTACCACAGAATATATACTATCTTTTCTTTTTTTGATAATTTTTGGAAACCACCTGTTTCAACACATAGGTACTTAATTTTATTAAGAAAAAAAAACTACTAGAATAAAATTTTGACTTATATTTAGGTTTCACATCTGGACATTAGTCAGCACCCTACTGTGCAATTCAGCACACTACATGAGAACACTAACACAATACATCTTCACCCTTTATAAAGAACAGAGAGTGAATACAAATGAAAAACAGACTTTTAAATTATAAATTCTACTTTTATCACTTGTTGAAAAGAGAAATCGAAATCTGACCCAAAGGAATCCACAACAAGCTTTCTATAATATAAACAAACATATCCACATAGTTTATTTCTCACAGTTCTCCTGACAAATGAACATTATTCAAGAACATACTGTATACACAGATAAGAAACATACAAAATGTTTTAAATGATGCACAACAAAATCCAGCAGTATAAAAGAATTGTGAACTCTTACTCACTGTGCAGACTACATTTAATCACTCGTTAAATAGTAATAAAAATACAATCTTTTATGGATCTTGTGCAGACTACAAAAGAGGGAAGAATTATCACCATATATATGACTTTTATATTAGGCAGTTTTCTTTGACGAGCTGTCCTGACAACTCCACACAGAGGCAGGAGGCTGTGCACTTTAAAGGGATTAATGGTGTGAGTCAGACTTTACTGTTACTACCACTGGCACTCCTCCACATAGTCTGTACACATCACATGATCATCTCATATAACACGACATTGAAAATTATCTGCATGACAACTTCATGACATCACACCCCATGAGCTGGTGACAGAGGCAAAGCCACAGCTATGTCTCGCTTTGCTCTTGGTAAGGACAGTTCATCGTGATTAAAGTTAGGTATCAAACCGTTAAGCAGCTCCAGTCTACTACAGGCCGTCAGTGACCACCAGACAGTGAGTTCTTTAGAGCACACATCCTAGAAGCAAACACCATCACTGTTAAAACTTCGTCTCTAAGTCTGCTTCTGTGCTGAAAACTATCTTCACAAAACTGAAAGCTACTGAACTGATTTAATATAAATACTTTGTCTTTCATTATCATATTTATGACCGAGGTCTTTAAAACCTTTGGAATTGACTCTGGCATTAATACGTGCCCTTGTTTCCACCTCACCCATTTAACATCACCGCCTACAAGGCTGTAAGTTAGTGGTGAAAATTTCACTGGGAAAACTCTCTCGGCTCACCAGGAATGTTCAGCTGCTGGTCTGCAGCCACACAGTGCAGAGCTGTACTGGACGAGAACACTCGGGGAGCGCTCATGCTGCGAGTGTCTACACCGTGCACACCATCCACAGTGATGCCACCGCTGTGTTAACGAGGACTAGTGCTGACACTCCCCCATGTCATCTGTTGGCTGGGAAGTAGTTGGGGTCCAGATAACTATAACTGGTGCCCTGGGACACACAGTAGTCTCTGTCTAAGAACGTCTCCGACTTATAAACAGGTTCTAACTGGTGGTCTTCCTTGTGAATATCTGTTTCATGTGGGCTGCAAGTAAAAATCACACAGACAAGACTCATTATTACATGACTCCAGGTGGATTTTGATTTACCTATTACAAAATCTTCCCACTTAATCTCTCAGAAAGTTTTAACAAAGTTGCTTGAGATCTGATGTGATTTAAAGATTCTAATTGCTTAGAGAATAAAAGCTAATGCATAAAAATGTAGTTACACTCTAAAGAAGTTTGGAAATAAAGTTCACTGTTTGAGGTTATTGTTCCCAAAATAAAACACTTACCAGTCTGAACAAGAGTCACAGAAATCCAAAGACATTTCTGGAGGACAATCCTGGCAGTGCCACCGGACACCTTGGATAGGTTCTACACCACAGTTATCACACTGCAACAGACAGAGAAACTCAGACGAGTACTTGGCTAGCCTTCATTTCCACCAGGAAGCACATGATATGATAAAGACACACCCTTCCTCCAAAGTGTGATATAACACACTGGCTTAAGTCAGGCAGAATTCCTATGTAGACAAGGGTCCATCCACTCCAGCTTAGACTACTAGTAGGTGAGAAATACCCTTTGTATTTATCCAAGATATGAGGTGATTTTTGGTCAATCACCTCAACGTTGAGCATTTTGCCACTAGTAAACATTCACTTTAAACAGTGAGTGACTGTGAACACTTGACTCACACCAGAGCTAGAGCTGCCATGGGCGTGGACTGGCAGACACTTGGTGTCAGACTGATCCCCAAAGAACAAAGCCTACAATGACAAGAAGGCAGGCACAGCTTGTTCTCCATAGGGAAGTGTATTGCAAGACTGCCTCAGAGTAGCATTTTGGAAACTGAAGAACCGTGATTTAGATGAGAACAGCCCTTATAGGCTCATATATTTGAATGCTCGGTCTCTGATGGGTGGAACTATTTTGGAAGGATCAGGAGGTGGGCCTTGAGTGCCCTAGTCTCTTTCTGCCCACTGCCTAAAGATCAGGATGCAGAGCTGCTGCTCTGGCACTATACCAGCTTGCTTCCCACCATGATGGCCATAGACCCACACTCTAAAATCATAAGCAGACCCCCAATTAAATGTTTTCTAAAGTTTCCATATGATGTCTCTTCACAGCAATAGAACAGTGACCTTATGAGGCACAAAGTAAATCTCATTCCTAGATTCTCTGATAACACACTACCTAATAAGCTATGGCTGCGATCTATATCCTAATTATGACAAGTCTCAGTTTGCTCTCAAAAAACTAGAAGCCAATTAGAAAAATTCCTTAAGGAGGAGAAGGCCACGGAAGGGAGCAGAGGAGAGGGTCACTCCAAATGACCAGCAATTCGTTGCAGCGTGCATCAATATTTTATCATGAGCCAACAGCAACATTGTACTACGGTCTTACTTTGACTTTCTGCAACCTAATTCACTCAGTACAGTCACTATAAAGCCCACAACAACACAAACCTGCCAGTCTAAGCCTTCACAGTACCACACAGTGCCAGCAGGATACCACTTTGGTGATATCCTAAGAAGAATCTCCAAGATGCCATCTTTCTAGCATGTCTCTTTCTAGCCTCCTTCTAGTCTAATCCCCACACACTCTAGGCAGAGTCATCTGCAGCCCACTTCACTTACATCTTTGTAATTATGTTAAAAAGGATGAATAAGCTGCTTTTAAAAATTTAGTCATAGTGAAAAATTAGGAGCTGCTAATCTAAATCTGGTGCTTTCCTAAAAGTTTGCAAACCCATTTTCTGGAAATGCAAATTTCATGTTATTCTCTGTTCTAAAATCTTACATTGTTCCCTAACCTCTTAGGATTATTTAAACGCCTTGACCAAATCTCCGGTTTCATGCAGCTTCTTCCTTACTGTACGAATGTATATTTTAGGGGTGCTCAGCCACTGCTCAGCTACTTTATTTGTTTAAATAAATCTCTAGGATTTTATTTTATTTCAATTTTATGACAGAGAGTCTCACTATACATCCCTGGCTGGCCTCAAGGTCATACGATCAACAAATGAGCATGTTCTTCTCCATGAAGAACCCCAGACTGTACCAGACTGTGTGGCAGCCACTTTTCCGTGTCTATATAAAAGAACACTTAGAGTACCCTGAGTACTCTGAGATCTCAGAGTTGAATAAGCCAGCAGTCGCTTAGTGAACCTCTTTCTCATCCTTTTAAAAACTAAACGAGTTGCTTACCTTAAAGCCAACATGTTGCACAAACCCACTTTCTGCTTGCATTTGTTGAAGTTTCTGCTTTTTTAACTTTTTAAACTGTAATAGTTCTTTATATTCAGGTAAATTCCTATATATGATAGGAATGCTTTCTTCATCCTATTAAAATCCAAATATAAAAGTGTTAGCTTGATAATTAAAATGGACTAATTGTGAGAAATACAATCCTGACTATTTTTCTACTGATGTGTATTACTTTTCAGACTTAGACATTTAATGCTAGTGTTTTTGGTGTGACTCTCAGGTCAGCTTGAGTGGCTGGCCGACGGCCTACTCTTCTGTCTCTGCTTCCCCAGCACTGGGTTCCCAGGCATGCATCACGCCTGCATTTTCACGTGGGTGCTGGGAGCCCAATCAGGTCCTCACGCCATGCAGCAAGCACATTACACTGACCCAGCTTTCCAGCCCACCCTCCAACTTTATATGTTGGACTTTCAATACTGTTCTAAGGCTCAGGTGAGCTACAGTGCCTCAAGTGTAAGGGATCTGGACTGCCTGCCTGCCTGTCACCCGGCATCACAACCTACTCTCATCAGCAGGGCTGCTTCAGGGGCCTCACACTGACCTCTCCCTGCTCTGTCTAACAGTTCTCACACCTGCCTCTGGAAACATGGTAATTTTTTGAAACAAGCAAACAAATCTCCGCCCTTGTGTGTACACTACATTTGTAGTAACTTTTCACTCAAGCCACCTGCTTTCCTTTAATCACACTGGCTCTTTAGGAAACACTGTGGACTATATAAATACTTCAAGAGATTCATAGAACACTGACTACAGGATGTAAAATTCAGTACTCATTTCCCCAACTCTACAACTGACCAGCAATTTCACTGCAAAAGTGACTGCAAAATCTATGTTCTCATGTAACTAAGAAGACCATTTGCTATGCTAGGCAATGCTAAGACCCTCTCTGCTCTCAGATCCACTACAGTGATTTCACCTCCAACCTTTCTCTGGTTCCCACTCCAAAAGTACCCTTGACCTTGTCTTCAGATAGTAATGTCTGTTCCAAAACAGTATGTAAGTCTCTCACAATGCCACACACAATGGGACCTCTCTTGAGGTCTTCCCTCAGACTGATTTCTAAACGCGTACTGAGATATCTAATCACTGTCCTGAATTTATATTTGCCCACTCTTGCCCTGTTACCCAGGATCCTTTGCACCTTAATGATTGATGCTATGGTTACAAGTTTCCTAAATGCACCATGAATCCAATGCCCTACTTCCATGAACTCTCAAATCCTGGATAAGATAAAAATCTCACCTCCCTCATCCACTGTCAGATCAGTTGTTATTAACTACTATGCTTCCTTTCACATTAAGGAAATGGATGCTTATAGAAGTTGTAACAACTGCTCCAGATCATACAATTAATTAGTGCAATTAATTAATAAGTGGATGACTTGAACCCTTATTTTCATGATACACCAGGCTGCCCAAGACATAAATACCCTGCATTATCTAGTTCTGCTGCGACACAAAAACTGCAGCTTCCAATATAAGAGTCAGGTTCAAGGCCTTCAACTAGATAAAAGCTTCTGCACTTTTACACTCCACTACTATATCTTTCATCCATTTCAAAGTTTTGCAACTATTAAGTCTCCACATTTTTAGGACAGATGGGTAACTCTATAGACACAGAAAGATGCTACAGATATAGAAGCCAGCTGTGTGTTTTACTTTGTCAAATCTGTCCAGACATAAAGAAGGATGGTAGGTACGAATGAGGAGCTGGAAGAATGCTGTTGACAGATGGTTTCAGGTAGTGCAATGGAGAAGCCCTGAGACTGTACTTTAATACAAATGGCTTATTAGCATACTGAACTGTATACTCACAAGCTTTCTGAGTTATACTATCTCAAACATTACCTAAAAGGGACAACTTTCAAATAAGGCGATTTTTCAAACTAAGGAGTAAATTACGCACATTTAATTTCTTTAGCTGTGGCATTTCTGGAAAAAGGAACCTATACATGTTTATCAAAAGTGTAAATACACTTTTTGAATAGCTATGTGGATCAGAAAGGCATGGTGATACATGCTTTTAATTTTAGATTTAAGGATGCTGAGGTAGAAGGATCATCATTTCAAGAGGTTCCTAGGCTAAACAGAGGGACTGTCTCCCAAAACAGTAATCAATATGATTTGCATTAGTACTGTTTAAAAATAAATAATACCAACAAAAAGTTAAGCCTAATTTAACTTATTACATTATTTTGTCAAGTTTTAAAAAATGTTTGTAGTGGGAACTGAATCCATGGTCTTGAATACACTAGGTAAGTAGCTGCCACTGAGTGCTTGTTTTAAATGTCCTGCCACCCCTTTCACGTGGCTAGTTGTTTTTTATTTTTTCCCTTACTCATTTAACATCCCTCTCACTGCCCCCCTCCCAGTCAGCCTACCCCCACAATCTTTCCCCTACCCACCCCTTCTCCTCTGAGCAGGTGGGGAACTCCCTGGGTACCCCCTACCCTGGTCCTTCAAGTCTCTGTGAGGCTAGGTGCTTCCTCTGCCACTGAGCCAGACAAAGCAGTCTAGCTAGAATATATCCCACAGACAGGCAACAACATTTGGGACAGACCCCATTCCAGCTGTTCAGGACCCACATGAAGACCAAGCTGCACATCCTCTACATATATGTGGGGAAGCCTAGGACAGGACAGATGACTAGATAGCCATGAAAATGAATGGAAATCTGCAACTAATGGGGTGAGGGGGCATCTCCAGGACAAGCCAGAGCCCTGGCGTAAGGGAGGCCCCAGGAATTAACAGGGTGCCCTTAGCTGTGCCTTACATGGCTAAGTTTTAATCAGTCTTTAAGCACCATCTTCACTGACACTTTTTTTCAGGGCTTCCTCTTATACTTCCTCTCAACTAAATACCTCTTAAATGACTATGAAGGCTCCTTTTATTCCTTTGAAGGACTTTAACAAATATTTATCAATGTGATCAATAAACAAGCCCAAGATTTAGAAGAACAAAGGCATGTGTGTTTCTCACAACTCCTTATCAAACTTCTCACACAGCCTGTCACATAACACAAGCGAGTCATCCTAACAATCACAAAGTACAAAATCACACACGGAAGCTGTACGTTCAAGAGTGGGTATGAACATTTGCATAAGACAAAGCTTTAGGGAAACCCTTTACAGTCACTCCATAGTCACAGTCAAAACAAAGAGGCATCTTTTCTTGCCAACTATCATTAAAATCTCCTGCTCTGATTCTATGCAGTCAGAGTATTAGTATATGTTCTTCAAGCAAGGAATCAATCACTTTACAGAAAACTCAGAGCAGGAGACCAAGTTAAATGACACAAAGGACTCAGTCCCGACAACACACACTGCGGCAAATCAGTGGGTAGAGTGCTTGCTGGTGTGTAAAGGGCCCTGAGCACTCGTGTACACACACCTTACTGGGGCAAGCAAATATTCCACTACATGAAAAGTTACCTTC
Source organism: Apodemus sylvaticus (assembly GCF_947179515.1). NCBI lineage: Eukaryota > Metazoa > Chordata > Mammalia > Rodentia > Muridae > Apodemus > Apodemus sylvaticus. The sequence goes on from NC_067475.1 coordinate 8,171,355, forward strand.
TCAGAAGCCTCAATTTGGTGTCTGTAACTCCCTCCAAAATAAGTTGCAGTGGAACTGGGTGGAAAGATGTGTAGAGCAAACTACTGCCTGGTGACAAGTACACAAGCTAAGTGGCAGGATACAGGTTCACTGGGCTACTCTGACCTCTTACACCTATGCAGAATTTTCCACACAAAAATACTTACAGCATATTAACTCTATATTAACTCTAACCTGTTAATTATAGGGGACATGACAGCATTCTCTGAAGAGTAGGGATACTCAGCAAATAATTTACTTCATATTGTACACTCATCTGTATACAAACAGGCAAGTAACTTACTGAGGCTTCCTCAACAGCAGTGCTCATGTGGCTATGGAGACAGGACCGGTCATCATCTTCATCCATGTACACTGGTGGCTCATGTGAAGTCATAAAAGTAGAAGGTTTAAAGAGGTGCTTATTAAGGGGGTGCTGTCGCCTGCTTGTTGAGGACTACAGGAGAAAACAAGCGTTTTACTGGGACAGTGGAAAATCATTAACAGAATCAAAAGTACAAAACCATACACACACCCCACCAGTTATGAGCAGTCAATGCTGGCTGCACTGAACTCTTATGATCAACTTATCCTGAAAATCAAAGAAAAAAAATGATCTAAGCCAGACAAATAACTATCCAGAGAGTGACGTTTCCATACTATCTGAGTGTATAAAACACCTAACCTGAGCAACTACTTGCTTTATGCATTATCACTTAACACTTGTAACATCCTCCAAAGGAGCCGTCGGCTCTCAGTGGGAGATGCACCGTATAAGCATGAGCAGACGAAGTTCCACGGAGAGGCAGTGGCGGAACTGAGTTAGATCTATATGGTGACTCGGCCCACACACTAGCCACTAACGTTGATATCACTCATGACCGGGACACACCACAGACACAAACAGAACCACTGGGAAGACACCATTTCACCCAACTCTCCCCACAGCCAGGAACCATTATGAGTATGGTATGCTAGACCTTAACAGCCACAATGTCTACTAACTTATAAGAGACCACATAATGGATCAAATTTAGGCTTTGCTAGTTGTATTCCTTTTTCACCTTTACCCACTCCTGGTTGTAATAGAGCAAGATGTAAGACAACACATTATTAAAATTAATTTAGAAAAATTAATTAAGAGGTTGCAGATATAGCTCAGTGGCCAAATATTTGCTCAGCATTAAGTAAAGTCCTGGGTTTGAACCACAGAACAGAACAAAGGAGAGGGAAGAGAGAAAGGAAAAGAAGGGGACATGGAGATGGAGATGAAGTAAGACCCATGACAGGTAGAAGCTATGACTGTGAACGAACGCTGGTGTACAAGGGTCCAGTATTATAAGGCTGTAAAGTCTCCGTATTTCATTAGCACATAAAACAAATTTGTAAAACCAGGCAGTGGGCCCATGCCTTTAATCCCTGCACACAGGCACCTAAGGGCCGCCTGGTCTACAGAATGAGTTCTAGGACAGCCAAGGAAGGCTACACAGAGAAACCTGTCTTGAAAAAAACAAAACAAAACAAGAAACCCAAACTACCACCATTAACAACTTCAAAAACTCATGGGGCTAGAGAGATGTTCAGGTGTTAAAGGTACTTACTGCTCTTGCACCACTCACAAACACATACCCACTCATATACACATACCCACTATTCACAAACACATAACCACTCACAAACACATACCCACACTCATACACATACCCATTCACATACACATACCCAATGACACACATACCCACTCATACACATACCCACAACTCACACACACACACCCACTCACATACACATACCCACCACTCATATACACATACACACATATAGACACATAATTTAAATAATAAAATAAATCTCTAAAAAAATTATAAGATGCAAATTATGCAAACAATCTTCTTAATGTAAAATTATATAAACTAGCATCCACTGAGTAACATTTGAAAGTGATATCAGGAAGGAGATACCATAAGGATTTATCAAGCTAAGAGAAGAATCCAACTGCCCTTAGTTTTATGAATTACAATTCCCCAAAACATGGTTGCAAATTAATGCAGTGTTCTGTTTATCAGAAACAGAAGCATTTTTCACTAGAAACTGGTGGGAAAGGTATGGGATCGCAAGAAAGGACTGGTGTGGCGACTTCCTGTGGACTCCTTACTTGCATACTAAAGGCCCTAGGTTCATCCCTAGCACCCTGAAGGGGTGTGGGAGGGGGCAAAAGGCTGCCTGGCCCTAGTTATGAAACCAGTAGCACACTAGTACTTAGCTGCAATCCTAGTACTTGCTTCCCAGAAGAGAACCACCACAAATCCTGACCCACAGTGAGTTCTAGGTCAACTACATAGTGAGCGTCTGTCTCTAAAATCAATTGTTCTTAGCTTAGTAGTTTGTGACCAGACAATTTACATATATTATTATGGCCTACTATGCCTTCATATAAAAAGTTTTGAGAAGAGTGCGTGTGTCATAAGTAGCAGCCACCTCTTAGTATTCCCCCCATAAAGTGGCAGTGAGAGAACACTACTTAAAAGTGCACTAGGGTGGAACATCTCACTAACATTTCCAGTCTGCATCAGAGAGAGCGAGCAGCCTATTCTGGAAGGCGTCCACACCTCCAACTTAACATCACTAGGACATCCTAACACTGAATCACAGCGTAAACACACTTGAAATAGCGCTCACTCACACTGCCCCAGGAAACAATGAACAACTGTTAAATGCAGTGTTTTTGTCTAAGTAGCAACGATGGATTCTCAGTCTTCATTTATACCCTACATGGAGAAATGTCAAGAAGAAGAAAGAGGAGCACTGCTCAACAACCTCACACCACTCGGCAGTTCTGAACCCGTGAACCTCGCTGAGGTTTGCGCCTGTCTGTGCTCCTTACCTTTCTGGAGTATATATATAAGTTAGGTGTTCTGCCTGGAACTGGTATGCCGGCTTTAGTTAGCTTTATGAAATACTTCTGTACACGACTGGCAACCTAAAGAAACATGACAGCTCTTCAACACAATGAAATAATATAATATTTGAGATGTTTTAAGTGGTAACAATTAAATAAAGAAGTAACTTTTAAACTACCATCAAAGACATTTATAAGTTCAAACCTAAACAAAACCATTTCAAGTAAATTTAAGTTTGATTGATTGCAAAGCTAAACAACCATTCCACCTGGTAAGCACTGAGGAACACACAGGAAGCCCTATCTGTCAGGAATACAGGTGGGCGTGAGGAAGAAAGCTACGTTGTCCGTTTTCAGAAAGACTATCAGGGATGGCATTAATGAAATGCCACAAAAGCCAACAGCACAGTCTAACAAAAAAGGACATTGTCAGCACACTCACTAAGCACTTAGGAGATGCAAGGTCCAGTACACATGCGCGCGCGCGCGCGCGTGTGTGTGTGTGTAGTAAATGGTTTACATTGACACAAAGCAGTGTTACTTATGCTGTTTCTGCTATCGACATAAAAATAAGCAATGCTAATCAATTTAAAACTACCACACACTAGAGTTAGCAATGGTATCAGTGTGCTGATGTGGCTACAGAACTGTCCATGGAAAACATCTACTATTCAGTCTGCAGCCATTCCCATCACCTGTTTGGCTGTCCGGTTGCCCAGTTCATCAGCAATCTTCTGCCACCGCCGAGATTCTACTTCTTCAGGAGGATATTTCAGGAGTAGCTGTTCGAGTTTTTTCTGCACCAAACCCAAGACCAAATTTTAAGGGAATAAAGGATTTCATCTTAAATACTGGATTTCTGAATAGATTCATTCACATTTCATTCAGAATACAGTACTGTTTTCCCAATTCTGGATGTCATGTCACATGATTAGAGATTCTCAAGGTATAAACTGTTCCAGTTAGGAACTTAAGATGCCACAGGAAACGTGAGATTAGAGGAAACACCTATAAAGCCCTTATAAAGGCTCTTCTATTCACGTCAGTGGCAAAATAGCACAAATAAACAGAGGAGAGATAATATATATTGGAGCTGCATACATCTCAGTGGACATAGCTTTCCAACTATCTTTTCTTGCTGGAATACTGCCCCCTTCAGCTTTAACAAAAAACAAGCAAATTCACTGGATTTGGAATAAGAGACTCTTCCTCTTTTGTGTGATCTGAGTGAGTAATAAAACACACAACCACTTGACACCTGGAGTCAAGCTTCCCGGAGGCTTTGTACACACTCCCCGATCCAGCTGACAGAGCACACAGGCAGGTCTAACAGAAACATTCCGAGCATGCCAGTCTAGCTTCTCAGCCCCCACAACAGAAATTAAAACACAGCTGAGAACAGCTTCGCTTGTCTTGAGGCTTTTCTTTCTCACAGCTGCTTAAGAGCATCATCCATGTCTAGCCTCCTTCCCAAACCAGATTTTTTAAAGAATTATTCTCAGTTTATATGCCTTTAACATGTAATAATCGTAAAATATACAAAAAGGTGTATAAGTACATCTAAATACTTTAAACTCATAATTTAAAGAAATTAAATGTAAAAGGAATGAAATGTTAACAGTTAATGCGTGCCTGGTAATACTAAGTCTATTCTAACAGTCTAGATGTCCTTTTAACCCAAAGAAGCAAGAAGTGTGCATCTGTCACCTGCTCTTCGACGGTCCACAGCTGGTTGAAGGTCTCAGGTTTGCTGTCATCACACAGACGACCTCTTATCATCTGCATATAAAAAGGCTTTAGATAAATGGAAAATATCAAGGGTATAGTCAAAGGGCATACAAGAAATGTTTTAGAATTTTCAAAACAGCTTTGCATATTTTTTAATAAACATATCACCTATTTACTTGTTTGTTGTTGTTTTTTAATATTCTTGTAACTCCTCTCGAGAAACAGGAAATGTGGGTTCAAAATTGAAAACTAACAGTCCAAGTGACAAAAGGCTACTTCTGGAATCTTGGTCACACTCTACAGCACTGGGACTAGGAACACCACCCCTCATGGCCCACTTAAAATCCATAAAACCCAAAATGTGACCACCACAAGTTACATCTTTTGTTTTGGTGTTTTGTTTTGGGGGTTTTTCTGGTTTTTTTTTTTTTTCCTAGACAGGGTTTCTCATATAGTCCTGGCTCAGTGTCCTGGAACTCACTCTGTAGACTCAGAAATCCGCCTGCCTCTGCCTCCCAAGTGCTGGGATTAAAGGTGTGCACCACCACCATCCGGCAGGTTACATCTTTTAAGAACCTGTAACTAGAATACTGGGGCGTAAACAACAACACAAGAGTCGTGGTTACTAGTTTGGAGGCAGATTTAGGCGTCCTCTTAACTTGAAAGTTCATATTCTCATTGTTTGTCAGAAAACAACTCTTTAGTTTAAGAACATAATTCAGCAAAACATTGAGTTTCATGCTCTTCAGGTACCTCACACTGCTCACCTGAGGACGACTATGGGAGCCTTCCGGACCATCACTCAAAGGCAACATAGAGTATGAAACAGACTCTCCATCCTTCTTAGGATCTAAAGGACTTTTTGGTCTAGCAGGCAACCCCACTAAAAACCAAATCATACACAGAATTATTCAATTAGTACGTTACAAGACATTTTCCTCATTAAATTCTTATCATGTAGGTTCTTACCTTTATCAAAAACTAACTTAACTCTCCTAGTATGTCTTTTGCGATGTTTAAATTCTCTTTCAAAGTTCCCAAGACTATTGGTATACTGGTCCCACATGATTTCAGGTAACTGAACAACTCTCTGTGGGTATGGAAGCCCTATATCAGTCTGGGACAAAAAAAAGACAAAAATGAATAAATAAATAAAAATATCAGATGACAACATACATTTAACTCAAGAATAGGTAAAATAAAAATGTAATAGCTACATTGTAAATACTATTCATAGGGTGCTAAATACGACATATTAGCAATATACTATGAAGAAATACATACTGCATCAGTAGCAACTTTATACATAAACACCACATCAGCTCTACAAACAAGCACAGCTTGTGTGCTGGATACAACAAATGATGAGATGCACAAAATGTGACATTAGCCTCAGGCTGTGGTCTATTTACCCTTGCCCCATATATCTATGGCAACTTTTTCTTTCTTGCAGTGCCCGGGATCAAACTCGGGGGCCTTGTACAAATATGCAAATGTGACAACCACAGTTACATCCCTTGCCCCAAACTGAGTAGGTGGATTTTAATACACACCTGTTTATCTTTCTTTGTAAAACTAAGATATTCAATAACATATCTCTTTCTGAATTTACAACATTTCTAAATTAAACCTAGAAATGAAAAACAAGCAATAGCTAACTGCATATAAATCTAGTAACTATGCCTAAATGCGTGTTTTTGCTTACCAGAACACAAATAAACCAAGATTAAAGTTAATACAATCTTACTTATTTCTCTAACAGTTTTAATTTAACCTGCCAAAACTTGCCATTTTAAGAACATCTTTGTGCTCAGACTGTTTATAATAATAAAAGATGGAGTTGGTTTTTTTAATTTTCATGTATTTCATATCGGGTTTTAGGTTTTTGTTGCTTAGGGTTGTTTTGACCTGTTTCTTGAATGTAATCTCCTACAGCCCAGGATGACCTCAAATCTGATCAATTGGTAGATGAGGATGACCTTCAACTCCTGATCTTCCTGCTTCAGGCAAATGATGGGATTCTAAATTTGTACCACCACACTGTTCCAAGGGTAATTCTACTTTAACAGAGAAGGCAGAATACAGCTCTAAAAGCCTGTTTTTAACAAGCCAATATACAGATGATGTATATATTATGAAATGCAGTGTTTTCTGAAACCAGGGAAAGGAATAATGTGCGGATTAACCAAATGACATCTCACAGTTACATTGTACACAGATTTGGCTTTGTATGTTTTTACACAATGCTGATACTGAGCCTTTCAAATATACTGAATGAGGCCCAGTGACAGACACACACACACACACACACACACATTGTATTTGTGTCTGTTTACATACTAAGCCATTAGGGGCTCCCTACTTTGAAGCATTTAAGAGAGAATGGCTCACTGTTAAACATTAAAGCTTCAAAAAAGAGAGAAAACAGTTTCACACTAAGAAAAAAGTCTTTTACAAAATTAATGAAATTCAGTTTATCTTCATAGACTTGGTTATCATAACCTTAAATATGTTTAAAATAAATGTTTGTGTTAATCTATAAGCATCTGCTTATTTTACTCAGCAGCAAATGCAACCCAAACAAAGGCAGTTATTAACTAATAAATCCCCTGTGCCAGGCCTCGGAGGGTAGCAGGGTGGGAACAGATACAGAATCAGCAATACCGCTCTTGCCAAAGAGCCAATGAAAGCTTAGCTCTCTTCATTGGGCAGATGTCACTGTGCAATACATGGCGAAGAAGACAATGCTGCTTTTAGTAATATGGCTAACCTAAAGCAGATTGTAGAATTAAATATTCTTAAGGCATAGACTCATTTTTAAAAAGCATAATTAGTTTAAATTACCAAATATGACATAATCTTTAAAAGTACCAAAAAGTACATTTTCTTGTACCTTCTTCTGAAGTTTCTCCACAAATCCAATAGGATTTTTTAGAGCTTCTCTCTGGTGTTTGCCTAAACTCTCCAGGTCTTGCACTGCTTGAGATCGCTGAGCCTCAAGTACAGCAATGGTCTGTAGCAGTCTCTGATAGCTAGAGACAAAGAGAGGGCTCTCACTTAAGTTCTCTACTAACCACAACAAAACGGTTCAAGTCACCATCCACTATGTATTAAGGCACACAGTCTTTTTAGAGTTACCTGAGAGAGTTTAGTAAAACATATTACTGGGAATAAATGAGGTCTTCCTGAGTTACGAAGTACCTAGTCAGAAAACATTAGTTAGAGAAAGCAAAGCCTTCTTTCCCATCTTAAAGCTTCTAATTCTTGAACCCTGAGCAAGTTCAGAAAACAAATATTTTGGTGTTTCAGCAACCAAAGCTTTAAGAAACTTCTTAATAAAAGAACTAAAATTCCATAATTTCATACAAAGAGGAGTCACCAAATCCTACTTTCTGGTTATACCAATGTGAGAACAGAACACCTAAGGCACACTTTCTTCGCAATGCCACAAGACAGCATGCATAGCATGATATGGCAGTAGGTCACACAGTTCTCAACTGCTCTATTATCTACTTCTCCCACATATGAAATTTCACTTTCTATCACAAACCTCACTATTTTTTCCGGCATTCAAGATAAGAGCAAATGTTCAGTTTCAAGAGAAAAGCTGGAGGCATTATTTCCCTACCCGCAGAGGTTCGCTCGCTCGCTCTCGACAGTAAGCACATACTTGCACCCACGTAAATCATCCTGGAATCCCACTACAGGAGAGACACTCATGAGCTCATCCTCACTAGTGTCTCTTGGGTAACTCTGAGTCTGGAATACCTGATTTACATATAAATTCACAAAAATCTAAGCACCCCAAAGCCTTGGATGCTCATGTACATCTCACAGAAATAATTTGGAAAGTCACTGCACAATAAGAAGCTATGTCCTTAAAGTATTGATGGAGCAGTTTTCTTTATGGTCCAAATACATTGTTTCTCACTAGACTACAAGACTAAAACTCCATTATGAAAAATACACCTGTTTTTCTTGCTTTTTTTAAAGTCGTTATCATACTTCCCAGCATATAGTCAATAAATTTACTGAATAAATAGTTGTCTGATGTTTATCCCAATCAGAAGCAGAATAAGTCTTGTAAGCTAGAAGCCAGCAAAGCAGCAGAAATATCTAAGGTGAAACAATGCATCTATGAGACTTACCACAAAGGTGATATTTAAAGCATCTTATCACTGTCAAGTCATTGTAAACTAAGGTTGATGACATACTGAGTTGATGACATAGAGTATTAACATAAAATCATATGGGTTACATACACAGTCAACTTGAGGCCAGTGTAGGACACAGAGATGCTGTCTCAGGGGAGGGCAATGAAAGCATAACTTTTCACCTCTAATTTTGCTTAACTCTGACAAAAGGACTATAAGGCATAAGATACACACATAAGGTCTATAATGAAATAATGAAAACCTGCCCAAGAAGAGTGAATTCAAGTCTTCTACCCCAATTTCAATTATTTCCCATTAGTTGGAGATTTTGCCAGTCTATCCTTCTGTAGATATGAAAAGAATCATTAAAAACTGGAACACCATGGTCTGACATATACAAATATATCTTCAGTCCCATCTAAGCTCTCTCCTCATTGAGAAGCAAACTGAACAGGGAAGGGTTCACCAGTGAACCCAAGGTAAGACTCAGGTCTTCATTAACACAACCACTATGTGCTAAGAAAGCAAGGCACTCTCTTAAAAGCTCTAGCAATTACCAAAATAAAATAGACATGGAAATTAGGATTAACATAGGAGCTACAATAACAGGGGAAAGAAGCAGAACTAGATCTGCATGAGTGAGCAGTCCCGGCCATCATCCTGAGGGTGACAGAAGGCTTGCAGCTGAGGATCTACCACGGTGGTCACCTACTTTTCTGTTTGAAAGTCTCCAAATTTTGTAAAAGAAAGAAGGCTGAATACATCTTTAAGTCCAGCAAATGAGAGACAAAGGCAGGTGGATCTCTTGAGTTTGAGGCCAACCTGGTCTATATAGTGAGGTACATACAGGACAACTGGAGCTATCAAGTGAGATGCTGCCTCAATAAAATAAAAACAAAAATAAAAATAAAAGACAAACAGAAAAACGGTGTCTCTGATCCAAGCAAGGGCAGCACATTAAGCGACATCATCACCTCGTGGTTAGATCAGACCTGCCAATGCTCTGCTTGAGGGAACGACAAGGATGTGACCAGACAAGACAGCAGCTATGTAATAAGAGGCAGCTAACAAGGCCAAATATGATATATTATACCTAAGTCAAACATTCAGAGCAGAAGGATGAGAAATCTGAGAGCACAGTATATCTGAAAACACCACAACAAAAGGCCTAACATTTGTTTTGTATAGTATATCTCAGACACTGCTATATTTTAAATTTCATAAATTTAAAATAGGTATTATTCATTATTCAAGGCATACTACAAAGCAAACCCCTGCCACAAATAGATGTTAGAATAGTATCAACTCATTACAGATATTCATCCAAATATTAAAAAGAAAAAATCCAAATAACAATAAAATGAAAAAAAATCCTAAAACTCCATAAAACCAACAAAACCCTTTCATTCTGGTTCTGGCTCTACTTGTGAAGATGATCCATGCTTCCTGCATGATGTGAAGTTACAACTTTCCAACAGGACTACTGTGTACTGACTCTGTAAGAATTGTTCGCATTAACTGGTACTGACTGAACCTTCAGGAAAAGACTGCTCACTACACACACACCAGCAGGTGCATATTTACTACTAAAATCCACAGGAAATATGAAAAAACAAAAATTATTGTTCTAAATTCACATCTATTTAATAACTGAATTAACAGGATGCTAAAATGTCAATTCCAAAATCTAATGTAATATGAGATCAATGACCTGAAAAATGAGAAATCCAGGAAACAAGAGTCTAGCAGGGAAAAGATCTGGTAAGGGAAAAACCCAGTCAGTCAAACTCAACAGGAAGCCTCAAAAGGCAGAAGAGTCGCAGTATATAAGACAGCTAGGGCAGAGTTACCCCAAGGTGGCATCTTGAAAACCAATCACAACCACAATATTCAAGACACTGAAACTCAAGTAGCCATGAGTACTGAAGATGAAGAAAGTCAAGATAATTCAGTAAAATTATCATTCAAAACTCCTCAAATTTAGGGAGAGAAACATACATCCAACAACTACATACAAGCAGCAGTTATACTCCAACAGAGGAAACCAGGAAAGAACTTCTCTTTGTCATATTGCAGTTAAAAACTGCAAGACAAAACACACACACATACACATACACACACACACACACACACACACAGAGAGAGAGAGAGAGAAAGAGAGAGAGAGAGAGAGAGAGAGAGAGAGAGAGAGAGAGAGAGAGAGAGAGAGAGCGCGCAATTAAAGGTAAGTTTAAAGGGCTGGAGAGATGGGTCAGCAGTTTATAACACTTGTTACTCTTGCAGAGGACCTGGGTTAGACTCCCAGGACCATAAGGTGGCTCACAACCATCTGTAATTCCACTTCCAAGGAATCTGACCCCCCATCTTCTGGCCTCTGTAAGCACCAGGCATGTAGGCAAAACACCCAATATACATAAAATACAAAAAACAAAACAAAACAAAAAAGAAAACCTTTAAGAAATTGTATTTTTCATACCTTGACTTCTTTTATCTTTTCTTTTATGTATGTCGAAAGACAAAACAAAAATAAACAAAACCACCGCAACAGTTGTTTATAGCATGCTCTTATACAAATCACTTAAAAGAGTCTGAAGGTCTCTCATCAATTTGGAGTTACAGTTAACACATTTTACCTACAGTAAATCATTAAGACATTGTGATCAAACACATGATAACTCTCCCATTTCCAGAAAACTGAGTGGTCTTTGAAAATGAAGGCTGTTCTGACTTGCTCAACTAACCATGGAGTAGGCTTGTGGAGTAGGCTTGTCGACACCTGGTCTTAGAGTCAGAAGAAGAAAAGCTCCCTCCCTCCACACTGCAATGGCAGGCCTCTTAAAAGACAGGCACTGAGGGATGATTCAGTAAAGCTGCCTGCCCCCCAAACCTGAGGAACTAGGTCTACCCACAGGGTGACCTCTGACCTCCACACCTACACCAAGGCAAGTGCATCCACAAACATGTAGAAACATACACAAATAAATGTAATAAAAACATTTTTTAAAAAGCAGCAAGAGGATTTGAAAACATCATAGCACTTGGAAGGCAGAGACAAGACCATGATTGGGAAGCCAACCTGGGCTACACAGTGAAACTCTGTTTCGAAAGGCAAAAGTAAATAGAGGAAATCAAAACAACTAGAATCTCTTCCAGCAGACCTTATAATCCATTTGAATACCCTGAAATCTTCAAAGATCTGGCGGTTCCTCAGAAAACTGGGCATGACACTTCCTGAGGACCCTGTTATACTACTCCTGGGCATATATCCAGAGGATTCTTCAGCATGCAATAAGGACACATGCTCCACTATGTTCATAGCAGCCCTATTTGTAGTAGCCAGAAGCTGGAAAGAACCCAGGTGTCCTTCAACGGAGGAATGGATACAAAAAATGTGGCATATTTACACAATGGAATACTATTCAGCCATTAGAAACAATGAATTCATGAAATTCTTAGACAAATGGATGGAGCTGGAGAACATCATACTAAGTGAGGTAACCCAGTCTCAAAAGATCAATCATGGTATGCACTCACTGATAAGTGGATATTAGCCTAGAAACTTTGAATACCCAAGATTAATTGATGTCCAAAAAGAATGGAGGAGTGGCCCCTGGTTCTGGAAAGACTCAGTGCAAGAGTATAGGGGAATTCCAGAACAGGGAAGCGGGAAGGGGTAGATGGAAGAATAGGGGGACGGAAGAGGGCTTATGGGACTTGCAGGGAGTGGGGACCCAGAAAAGGGGAAATCATTTGAAATGTAAATAAAAATATATCAATAAAAAAAATTAAAAAAAGAATATGTCAAAATATAAAACAGTTAAAGTCCTTTAGTGTTATCAACTATATGACACATTTTCTAGCCAGTTCTCCAAGTTGCTCTACAGTAAATTGTCTTAACTAAGCTCTTCCACCAACACCTATTTATCAATGACATCGATACTTACTTAACAGTATTCTGCAGGTTTACAAGCCTGAGGACAGTCCAGGCTAGAGGGCAAATTCAAGGCCAGCCTGGTGATAAAGCAACATCACATGGAAGGAGGCAGGCAGTTTTTAAACACATGGTCATCAAATAAGATTTAAACATACCTCAATTTAACCACTGCAAGTTTCTGGAATGAATTTGCCAGGACACACACAATGCGAGAAAGGAACTGCACACTGCCCTCTAAGTGGACACTGTTGGCAAATGTAACAAAGCAGCAGCCACCACTACCAACCAAGGACAGAGTATGAGAGCTAGAGAGAAGCTGCCACCTCAGGATAAGCGCGGGACTGAGGGCTGCTCAGAAGTACAACATTTACATGACGCAAGACCCTTGGTTCAAGCCCAGTATCACAAAGGAAGGGTATTGATTTCTGTTACGCTATTAAAATGTTTTCTAATAATAAGATACAAACTCAGAACAGAAGTATGAAAAATGAAAATAAAATCCCCATGATACCAACATTATAAAGTGGGAACTCCGTAGTGCATTCCTGATTAATCTGCAAACTGAAAGCTATACTTACAAAAGTCCCTCTTAAACTGCTAACATAGCTCCAAAGAATTCTGCGGGTTTCACAGAGGAGCAGGACTCTCTCCAGGGTGGAAATTCTCATGAACTGGTCACAGTCCCCTCACTGCCCTTGCAGAAGACATGGACTGGTTTTTACTCCCCCAAACACCCATTTTTCTTCTAAACACCCAGTGTTTGTTTTTAACATTATTACTAAAGTTATAATACCTTTACAATAAAAAACACTCACAAGTATGTAATTCCTAAGACCATTTTGGTGCTCTATTTAAATGAACAAAAAAAAAAATCATATTTCAGATATTTTAGTTTATCACATGATTTGACTAAAGACAACCTAAGTTGCTTTCAAGATTGCTGGATGCCAGCTCGTGGAACCTTCATGCTGGTAGGCTATTTAAACATATATATATATATATACATATGTATGTATATATATCCTATCTCAACAAATTCTATTATCTTTAAATTTTCCCCTATTAAGGGAAAAAAAATCACCAATGATTGGCTTTTCTTTGTTAAAAATAAAGATTCTATATTTCACTCTAAACACTGGCATCATGAAAGGCATGCTACCAACATGCCTTACTGTAAACCAGTCTACTGTAGTTATACATGTTATAAGCAGAATAAAACTCAACACACAAAAATAATAAAAACATAATTCTTTCTTCATGTTTCCCAGGAGAATATCTCCAATATAGCATATGATCATAATCTTCTATACTATTTTAGGCATTTTTACAGTAACATGTATAACCCTTTACCGGGTAATTAAGTACACAACTCCATCATGATTTTACATTAACCCATCATGACCTGAGTCCCCAAACATTCCAACAATCAGTTCTCGCTGCCCTGCTGCCCAGCCCCTGAAACAATCTGCTTTAATCTTATTAAATTAGCCTGTTTCAGCTAATACCCATAAATAGTTGTATGACTTGCTGTGTACTCATTACTACGTTCACGATTCCTAGTACTGCACTTTTCTTTTCTTTCTTTCTTTTCTTTCTTTCTCTCTTTCCTTCTTGTATGTTTAAAGTTGCTTTTAAAGGTTTTTCTTGGGGGGGGGGTGTGCTGTAGGTATGAGTGTTTTGCTTGCATGTATGCCTGTGCACCTTGTGAATGACTGGTGTTCAGAGACCAGAGGAGGGTGTCAGATGTTCTGGAACTGGAGTGGCAGACCACTATGAGGTGCCATGTAGGTGCTGGGAGACAAATCTGGGTCTGCAAAAGCAACAAGTGCACATACCTGCTAAGTCATTTCTCCAGCCACTCCTCCCTTCGTTACGGCCAAATAATATTCCACTGTAGTAACATTCATCAACTGCTGGGTATTTTGCGTTGTCTCTACCTTTTGGCTATTACAACTTGTGCTACTGTGACTATCTTTCCTTTGAACACCAATTTTTAATTCTTTGGGATATTTGAAAGAAGAATTTGGCCTATAAGGGCATCTTATTTTTATGTATGTGATCTATTACTGGAGGTCATGCAAACCTATGGAGGCCAGAATTGACGCAGGGTTCCTTTCTTCAATCCTTCCTACCTTATATATCAAGACAGGACCTCACCTGGGACCAGAGCTTGCAGATTTAGCTATTCTAGCTTGCAGCTTGCTTTAGGGAATTCCTTCCCTGGCTCCAAGCATTGGGATTACAGGCAGTGCACCGAACTTGCCCATGCACTCATGGGATCCCAATTTCAGTCCTCCAGCTTACACAAGTGCTTTATCTTCTGAGCCATCTCTCCAACCCCCAAGGGCAAGTTTAGCATGTTACACTAGTTATTTGTTTCTTTTCTTCCCTACAAACAACAGGACACCTGACCCAGGGGATCCAATCTACTACATAATCAGTAAATACCACATTCCCCACACTGTAAACAGAGGGCTAATGTTGATGGTCCTGCGCTGCTAATGGTGCAGTACTATAACCATAGCAAACGTAATACAAATCAGCAGCACAGCAAATGAAACCCCAGTACAGTGGATGGAAGTTGAGAAGAATAAAGAAACTTGAATACAGAGAAAAAACAGAGAACGAGGCGTGAGGGCACATACTGTCTTCATTACTGACAGGAGAGGCACAACTGGACAGTATTTCCTAAGGTTGCCTAGTCAAGACTGTCTACTGCTCTTTACTCCACCTTTTGGACTCATGCATGCTATATACCTGTATTGAAGTATCATTCTAAATTCTCATTATTCAATTATCATATACAAAAGAATTAAAACAAGCCAACCTCTTTAAAACATGTTAATTTTAAAAAGTATGTATGTGCTCTATATGCATGCCAGGTACCCATGGAAACTGGAAGCAAGCTAGGAATCCACTGGGACTGGACTTGCAGGTGGTTGAGAGCCACCTGACATGGGTCCTGGGAACCAAATCTGGATCCTCTGCAAATGCAGCACGTGCTCTTTACTGCTCCAGCCCAAGTTTTGTTTTTTTTTAAAAGTGTGTGTGTGGACATGTGCCTGATGAGGTCAAAGATATGAGAATATTCTGGAATGAGAATTACAATAGTGTGCCTCCCAATGTGAATGCTGAGAACTGAACTTGGGTCCTTATCAATAGCAATATGTACTTAAACACTGCTGTCTTTCCTGAGCCTTTCAAACTCCTTTTTTTTCTGAAAATAGTTCTGAGTGGGTTTCTAGTTCTTGCCACTAACAATGTAATAAAGTGTGCTTCAATTGTCTTAATTTCATTTTCCTTGCTGTTTTTAAAGTTTGAAGGTGCTGCTTACTAAGGGGAGGGAGTATGGACGGAGTGGAAGGTGTTCTTTCAAAGTAGGGTCTGACTATCTAGGCGGTCTGGCCTAGAACTCACTTCCAAGTGCAGGATCACAGGTGCACAAAGCCATACCTGGAGCCAATCACTGAAGTACACTTCATACAGGTTCAAAGAACTTGAATCTGTATTTTCAATCATATTTATACAGCTACTTATACCCTAAACCTGGGGTTCTTGTGGGAACAGAACTTAAAGGGCCTGTCAAACTGTTCCTACTGCTTTTCTAAATGTGCAAAAAAAAACAAGAAAAAAACAAACAACAGAATAAACCCAAAAGAAAACAAAAACAAAAAACCCAGCTTTCTCTAAAAAGAGGAAGCAAGTGTCACTGATGTCTTCTGTAGACAGTCATCATACCAGTTGGATCAATTGTTGTTTCCGCACTCTGGAGTTTTAACTCACTTGCTCTCTGCACACTCACTGAAATGTCTTCTATTCTGGTATTGCAGCTGCAAGCTTTCATGTAACAGAAACAAGGTGTATGTAGGGTGTGGGTGCAGACTGTACCCACGTGAACGGAGCCAGAGACCCACAGCAACTGTCTCCCTCCTTCTCCAGTCACCTTATTTTTTGAGTCAATATTTCTCACTGAAGGATCACTGATTGGATACATCAGATGTCTAGCCAACTCCTAAGATCCACCCTTCCAGAGCCAGTGTTAGAAGACAAACCATTTCCCTTTTTCCAAGTCCTTCAGCCCTGAACCAGATGCATACCATTCACACTATTTCAAAAGCTTACATGCAAAACTCAAGACTGTAAAAATTATATATAACATTTTGACAATAAAAACTTTATCTCAAAACACACCAACTCTGTAGGTTTTTTATTCCCAATTTTTATACCCCAATTATAAAAATATTAGTTTGACGGCCCATTCTTAACTACACAACTCCACCAATACCTTCTCCTTATATGTAAGTTTAATAAACTGTGAGTGATTTATACGCTCACTCACTTTCTTGTTAAAACTTAAAATCAAGGTAGTTTTTACATAAGTCTGGCAGCTGAGACTCCAGCTCAGTGGTAGATCCTTGTCTCTCTCATGCATAAAAACCTAAGGTTAATTTTCAGTACCAAAAAAATAAAGACTATTACCAGAAGTATGCTAATTTTTCTAACACTTTTAAGACAGGTTATGGCCTTAGAAATTCTCCTATGCTGAAGCACATGGTTCTCAAAAAGCTTGTGGTCTATTATATATAATTACAGCAGTCATCACTCACTACACTATAGCACAGTGATGGATCAGTCTTGAGAAGAGAAAGACTTCTCAGAGAATAGGATCTTAACTATGAGGGGCTCCCCTTGTTGACAGGGGACAATAACCAGGGAAATGAGAGTCAGACAGACCAGAGCAGATAGGGCGGTGAGTACACAGGAAGACAACCCTCAGGCAAGCCATCATTTCCACATCGTAACACAATGTCAGCAGCTACGAAGTTCAGCTGGAGAAGTTAGGGAATTACAAAACTCACAGAGAGAGGGAAAAGAACATTAAGAGTACTTACAGTTTTAAGTCGAGCTGCACTCACAGCTAACTGTGAGCACATGGGACCACTTGGTTGTATACTTAGTAAAGGTGTGCCACACACACCTTTAACCCCAGCACCCGGAGGCAGGCAGGCAGGCAGTCTAAGGCCAGCTTGGGCTACAGAGTAAATTCCAGGACAGCCAGAACCACACAGAGAGAGAAACCCAGTCTCTGAAACCATAACCCCCCACCCCCATTTGCCCTGCCCCAAAAACAAATTTTGGGAATTCGGCTGGAGAGATAATTTTAAGCATTTGCCACCAAACCTGACCCTGTGGAAGAACAAACAGCACCTCTAAGTTGTCCTCTGACCTCTCCAGGCTGCTGCCCCTTCTCCCCCACTAAACAGTTAAAAAACAAAACAACAACAACAACAAAAAAAACCAGTAAATTCCATTTAATTGGGCTAGCACATAAGAGTAAGGGACAGATAGTAAAGGGAAGTGTTTTAAATGAGCAGATATTACCTAAAGCATGCGCTTCATCAAAGGAAAAGGTTAGTTTGGGACTTGTACCCCAGAAAGCAAGAAACCATTTCAGACGCCCCAGAGAAGAGCTGACACTGACTCCTGTTCACAGAGCTCAACCCATATCTGGTAGAGGAGCTGAAAGCAGGTGCCTTTTTTCTCGACACTTCCAAGTTGACTGGAAGATGCTAAAAATGACTGGGAAGCAGGAATAAACTCATTCTCATACATGGTCTGCTCCGTTTTCTGGGCAACAATGGAAATAGTCTTGAGTAATAGAACAGTCCGAGCTCAGGCTTCTCACTTAAATCCACTACTAAATAGGTAACATATTTCTAAGGCACAGCAGCTAATGGAACCCCAGAGAAGGATGAAAAGAAAACAGCTAGTAATTGAGACTGAGGTGAAAACAAAACCAAGTGAAATGCAAAGAGAAAAGTACGTTCAGAGGACAATAACCTGGCTACAGTTGTACACGCGATGTATAGCTCTCATGATGTCTGCTTGGCTTCCCACCAGGATGGAGACAGGCCTGCTGTCTGGTACTGTCAACCACACTGCCTTTGTAAGGAACCTAATTTGAGTCTACACTCGAATTAAATTAAATTAAGAATTAAAGAATGCAAACCTTACCTAGCTGTGACTTTGAAACTGTGAACTGCATGCTCTGCCTGCCGCCTCGGCTCCTCACATGCCTGCCTGTTGAGTGTCGAGTGCACTTAGCTCCTCCAGGAGAGCCTGGGGACATGGGTAGTCCGTGTTCTCAACAGCAGTTAACTGTACTTCAAACCAAGAGGCAGAAGCATAATATCCCCAACACAGACAGTTGATGGATGTAACAATTTTCTTAATCTGACCTTTATATAATGTATACGTTTTTTGAGTATCACAATAAATTTGTAAAATGTGCAATCATGTGTTAACCAGAAGGAAAAAGACACTTCATTTTAACTATAATCAGTTTGACTATCGCATTTCATACCCTTGTACCAATAAACTATGACCATGAAACTTTCCTTCTAAGAATATATGCTATGTACTTTACGAATCTGGTAGTATATACAACAGATCAAAAGAAGAACAATTATGTAGGAAATGTAAAAAAGAGCAAAATAAAAGGTAAATCAAAAAATTCTAACTTAAATGGCAAAAGGTATTAGAGAAAACAACTGTAAGATATCCCAGTTAATTCTTTAAAAATGTTACTTTCCAACACAGGGTCTCACTATGTAGCTCTGCCCGTTCTGGAACTATGTAGGCTGACCGCAAACTCGAGATCTGCCCGCTCTGCCTCCCAAGGGCTGGCGTCAAGGGCAAGCACCACTACACCCACTAGTTAACTGCATTAAACAGAAGGCTGGGGCTGGAGAGCCGGGTCATGGGCACAAGCTGCTCTCTTAGCGGCTCTGAGTGTGGCCCCTAGCTCCCACATGGCAGCTCCACACTGTCTCTAACTCTGGATTCAGGGGATCTTGATATCCTCTGACTATCTCCAGCAGCACTGGACATACATGAGCAAAGATATATATAAAGTATCCATATACATAAAAAGATAATAAAGGCCATTTATTAGAAATTAGGGTAAGCAAAGGAGCACATTCCCATGCCTTTTTCAACATAGTACACAGTAGACATAGTCTAGCAAAAATCCTAGCAATAAGAAAAACAAGCAAAAATCCAGAGGTATCACACAATCTCTCAGCATTACTTTTTCAAACCTAGTACAGTTTTTTGTCTTCTTGTATGTCACTTATTCTTTCTGAACTTCGTGAACAGAACAGCCAAGTCTACATACACAAAGAAACCCTTTCTCAAATAAAATAAAATAAAATTTAAAAAAAGGATGGAGAAAAAAAAGGAAAAGATCAAATGAAAGAGGGGAAGAGGGAGGGATGAAGTAATCACAATACAACACGAGGCTAAAGAGATGGCTCCTCAGCTAAAAGCACTCGATGCTCTTGCAAAGGAAGCTGGCTCACAAACAAACATGCAGGTCAAATACTCATACATAAAGTAAATTTAGTATCTAAAACTTTAAAAACAAAATTAAGCCACATGAAGGGCTGGAAAGATGCCTCAGCAATTAAGAACACTCTTTGCTCTTGCAGAAGACCCGAGTTAAGTTTCTAGAACCCACATCAGCAATCTTACAATAGCTTATCAACATAATAAACTCATTCAGCTCACACAAACTGATAGATCTGCAAAATCAGATGCATCTATTTACAGCCATGGCAGAATAACTGACACTAACTCTTGAGATGAAGAAGGAGTAACTTTTTTCAGACCCTGGTAACAGACAATGCAAAACAGAGATGTATGCAAGAGGACAAACCAATGAGGAAAGTCCCTACTAGGAAGAACTACCAGTTTATTAAACAAAAAAGTGTTCTTCCTCCTCCACTGCTGGTGGGGTTGCAAATTGGTACAACCACTTTGGAAATCAGTCTGGCGGTTCCTCAGAAAGCTGGGCACCTTACTTCCAGAAGATCCTGCTATACCACTCCTGGGCATATACCCGGAAGATTCCCCAGCATGTAATAAGGATACATGCTCTACTATGTTCATAGCAGCCCTATTTATAATTGCCAGAAGCTGGAAAGAACCCAGGTATCCCTCAACAGAAGAGTGGATGCAAAAAATGTGGTATATCTACACAATGGAGTACTATTCAGCCATTAGAAATAATGAATTCATGAAATTCTTAGGCAAATGGATGAAGCTGGAGAACATCATACTAAGTGAGGTAACCCAGACTCAAAAGATGAATCATGGTATGCACTCACTAATAAGTGGATATTAACCTAGAAAACTGGAATACCAAAAACATAATCCACACATCAAATGAGGTACAAGAAGAACAGAGGAGTGGCCCCTGGTTCTGGAAAGACTCAGTGAAGCAGTATAGAGCAAAACCAGAACAGGGAAGTGGGAAGGGTTGGATGGGAAAACAGGGGGAGGGAAGGGGGCTGATGGGACTTTCGGGGAGTGGGGGTCTAGAAAAGGGGAAATCATTTGAAATGTAAATAAAAAATTTATTGAATAAAAAAAAATTCAAAAAAAAAAAGTGCTCTTCTCATCAGAGACTCAGAAAACAGCTTGGGAAGCCGAGGAGTGAGAATATGTAGGACACCAAAGAGGAAGAACTCATAGGAAAAAAAAAAAACCTAGCTGGGCAGTGGTGGTGCACGCCTTTAATCCCAGCACTTGGGAGGCAGAGGCAGGTGGATTTCTGAGTTTGAGGCCAGCCTGGTCTATAGAGTGAGTTCCAGGTCAGCCAGGGCTACACAGAGAAACCCTGTCTCAAAACAAAACAAAACAAAACAAAACAAAAAAGGAAGAAAGAAAAAAAAACCTAAATGTACATGGAGCCTCTAGATGGAAACAAAGCTACACAAACCTAACAGGAGATTCTACAGACCAAGCAAATAACTACCATGGTGCTATACACAAAACAATTAAGTGTTCAGAAAACAAAAATTACACATTTTCCAACCAGCCAAAATAAAGAATTCTTTACAGAAGGCAGGGCTTGGAAAAACAATCCACGGCTGTAATGGTTACACCCAAACGTCAGTGCCTTAGCCTCCCGTCCTGCCGTACGTTATCTGTTTATATGGCCACTCATTTGGATTCTTTCTAGAGCCAACAGCATCCTTTGGGTATAACAGCACTACAGTCAAGGACTGTTTCTCCAAGTCCTGCCTTCTATAAAGAATTCTTTACCAATGTGTACTAAAAAAAGGATCTATGTGTAGGCATCCTTTACACTGACCAAGAAGGGAAACTCAACAAAAATGAAAGAAAATACTAAGCCACAGCATTGTCAAAAGAACACAGGTAGAAGCAAAAGCTACTATGAAAGTCAGGGTCATCCAACATGAAAAATTAGACCTATTATGATACTGGTATCACGAGTATCACTCTACCACCTCTGCAAGGGATAAGCATAAATCAACAATGTTAAGACTATATTCATGTGCTTAAGACAAGTACAAAGAATCATTTAAAATCATCTTACATTTTTTGAAAATTTCAGATTTTTGGCAACAGGGCTGGAGCTGTCAAGAACACCAGCTGCTACTTCCAGGGTTTTTAGTACTCTGGGGTACAGGGTTCTCAGCACCTACATGGTGGCTCAGAACCATCTGAAACTCCAGTACAAAGGGACCAGCCGTCCTCTCCTGGCCTCCACAGGTACCAGGCTGCACCCATGTGGTACACAGGCATATGTGCAGGCAAAACATCATATATATAATAAAATAGTATTTTTAAGTTGGTAACAATTCATTACATGTTTTGATTAGTCAATGACTTACTCCCTGACAACAGTTATACTTAAGACAGCTTTTGCTCCTCTCATTAATCTACGCAATGCCTGGGATCTACACAATCAACATGTGTATGGTTGATTCTACAGCTCTTTCCATGAGCTGACAAGCACCAAGCATGCGCTTCCCACTGCATTCTCAACACTCAGAATATTCTACTTAAATTAACCAAATCCTCCATTTGAAGCCATTTGTTCTTCACACACATACTATGATTATATTCTTTAAACAACAAAAACATGAAAGTAATTAAGTTAACCAGGGATGGTACTTACTTATCTAAGGTGATGATCCTGACAGATAAAACATGGTCTGTAACTATAGACAGATTTAAATAAACAAACAAATGACAAACCAAAGATCTGCTCTACAAGGTTTTAAGCATAAAAACCTAAGTCATCATTGCATAAAGTAATTAGGCATGGCTCAGACTACCAATTAGAAGACAGAAGACTGGGTCCACTGGTAGATGACACTCTTGTAACCTCAGAGAGGAAAAAAGGAGGATGGTCAGAAGTTCAAGGTACCCTTCAGCAACATCACAAGCTGGAGGCCAGCCTGGGCTAAAAGAGACCCTGTCTCAAGAAAGTAAAAACAAAACAAAAAGTCCCTACTTTTAAAAAAGGCCAAGGCATAAGCCCATTTCTACCATTAACTCCTGATGCCTTTTATGTTTGCAGCAGTAGAGTATGAAGAATGAAAGCTGTGGTTTCAGACACATTTCCAAAGTGTGCTATCACTGCGACCTCTGACCCTGGTGATGAGCCTCTGTAGTGCTGCCTGTGTAATTAAAAGTTCCCTTTGTGTGGTTACCTCTTGAAATGGCAAAGCGGTACTAAATATGAAGGCCCAGGGCTTAAAATCCTCATCTGACTCTGAGATCAAGAACCTTAACCGCTTCTCAGGAGGAGTAGCCAGTTAGACAAGTGATCTCAGGCAGCCAGGCCAGCAACTTTTCACAAAGTGTTGCCTTGGACCCTCTTCGCCAAACCTGAGAGCATCTACTAAGATAGCTATGAACAAGAATCTCACAAAGAGAGCATTCTTTCTAGTCCCCTTACTCAGTGAGCAAGTGTAGTTAATTCTCTATAAAAAGTACACTGTGAGCCACAGCTACGCACCCCAAATACTCACTCATTTCTCTGTGCCGTCGCCTAACTTGTGATGAACCAGGCCTAAAGCTAGGACTCTAAAATAGCATCTTATTGTGATACTCTTTTATTAAACAGATGGATAAAAGGACAAGGTGAAGGCTGCCAATTAAATCATTTTTGTTAGTTTAGAGGAAAGTTTCAACTAGCACAGGTAGAGTCAGAGCCTCCCAACTTAACAGCATTATGGCAACCACAGCATTTCTACTAAAACTTTGAGATGGGGTTTGTAGATATGTATTTGTGCACCATGGCACCTGACTATACTAACCTACTTTAACTGGCATCGGGAAATACGACTTGCTTCCTTCTGGAAGAGTATTCATAAAATACTGTAGACAATGCTAAATTTCCAGTTTTAAAGGCAACAAGCTAGACTTTTCTAGCATACTACTGTGTACAATCCACCAATACCACTTTCAAAGTATTTTACATTTCCCTAACACTTGAAAGCACTAGACAATTATAAGAACACTATTTTTAAACAAACACTTGATTTATTTTTTAGTTTTGTTTTTTAAAAGCCAATCACCTCTGACATGGATAAAAAACATGAAATAGTAACATGGAGAAAAAGGAACTTTATTAAAGAATTTACATCCAACATGATCAAGTACTGTTTTTTTGAAATTACTTGGAACCAAGATGCTAAGTATGATAATCCCTTCCCATCTCAGAAGAGCAGTGGTTGAACACTTGCCTAACATGTGTACACTCTTGGTTTGCTCCCTAGTAATGCAAGCAGAAAACAAAAATAACTAAAACCCAGAAGCACCATTTTCAAAGACTCAGGATAAAGCAAAAGGTAAGGGGAGCAAAACTAGTGATTTCTTTCACCCAGACGCTCCATGATGTATCAGAATTGAGCACTGTCTTAACAGCAAACAGCATCCCAAACTCCACAGGGCTCCATGCCCCACACTGTTCTCAACCACTGATGGCCATGGAATTACAAACACTACCTGGGTAGTTATTTTATGGGAGTACTGTTTTTCACGATGAGAGTTCATTTTTAAAAGTAACAAGAGTATGAATTACTGTTTTCCAGAATCAATAGCCAGTGTAAACTTTGTCCATAACAAAGACAACAGAAATCAAAGGGAAATAAACTGAAATATCATTTCCTAGAACAAGGGCGACTCAGAAGCTGAACATGGCCTCACACTTGCTAGACTCTCAGTTAAGAAGAAATAAATTCTAAAGAAATTCATATTTGTTTATACTGGAGCTGGCCACGATCACAAAAGCTCGAAGTCCCTCATTCTTAGGAAGCTAAAGCACTAGATCACTTGCATTCACAATTCTACACCAACCTGGACGACACAAGACACTCCCATTCCAACACTAAGAAAGCAAGATATCATACTTTTTGAGGTTTTAGTTATTCTTCTAATACATACATCTTCCTTGTTCCTGCAAATAAAAACTTTTTTAAAAAAAAGATTATATATAAATGGAAAACATTTATTTTTGCTGATCTGTTTGGGTTTACTGGGTTTTTCTTATGTGACCCAGGCCACCCTCCTGCCTTCGCCTCTTACGCTGGGACACTGTTGGTTTGGCACTGTGCACCAGTTCATCTTACTCCTCCCTGAAATTTTTCCTTTTATGCAATTATGTTTTTCTGTCTCAACCTGGTCTCAAGTATATTACACTCACAGCCTAAGAACTGTAAAACATTCAGGGAAAATTCTTTCTTAAAACACAGTATTAAAATACAATTTTAAAAGAACACAGAAAAAAACCTTTTTCCCCCAAAAAGGAGACATATGCTAGAAGTCCACAGAACTGCCAGATTAAAGTCCTGATCCATCTAATAAATGTAGCAAGAAGATCATGTCCCACAGCCCTGATATGGTACTTCATCAGACATTGGTTGCAAAAAACTTTAGAAATATTCCTCAAATCTAACTGTTTTGTACAACCAATATAATCTGACTTTGTGATAGTAGCTGAAAAGCTGACCTACAAGAGGAATTAATTTACATTTGTCATTGTTATTCATTAAAATAAGTTTTGATGAGCCAGGTAGTAGTGGTACACACCTTTAATCCCAGTACTCAGGAGGTAGAGGTAGATTTCTGAGTTCAAGGCTAGCCTGGACTATAGAATGAGTTCCAGAACAGCCAAGGCTACACAGAGAAACCCTGTCTTGAAAAAACAAAATAAAACAAAACAACAAAAAGAGTTTTGATGAACACATTTTAGTTCCTTTGTGAATTATTTAAACAGTTAACTCTGATTCATTTGTGTTACTCTCCAGAATACTTTAAAGTGAGCAAAGTTGTGGACAATTTTGGACACATTATTTGCAAAAAGAACTTTTGTAATAAGGGCTTGGGAAAAATAGTATTAACTAGAGTTATGTCAAGAATTACTATCACAATGTCAACAGCACTATCTATTTCTCTAAACTGCAAAGATGATGGATCAAGAACATTCTTAAACCAAAAAATTTAGCTGGGCAATGGTGGCACATACCTTTAATCCCAGCACTTGGGAGGCAGAGGCAGGCAGACTTCTGAGTTCAAGGCCAGCCTGGTCTACAGAGTGAGTTCCAGGACAACCAGGGCTATACAGAGAAACCCTGTCTTCAAACAAACAAGCAAGCAAACTTTGATGGGGAATTAAGTGTAAACCATTTCTAGTCTGCTAGGTTCCCAGTGGCTGGCTGACAGCTCCATGCTCACCATTCATTTGACCCGTACTGGAAAGGCAGACCTTCCGGCACTCTACAAGTGTGTGCCAGAGTGGGCTGCGATGACTCAGCATGAAAACACTGGTGTGTCACCACTCCCACTCACACTGACCTCACTGAGACACCAGCCACGCCTTTCTTAGTCCTTTCATTAATCTTTTCTCATTTAGACACGTGGGACACCAGCACTAGAAGATTTCAGCTACCAGAGACGAGTAATGAAGTTCAACACCAAAAGGTCAAGTCTCTTAGTTTGAGTTAAGAAATGTATGTTCAATCTAAACTTACTGCTAAAGTGTTAACTTCATCTGTAATAAAAGCATTAAGTACAGACATTTATTAATGAATACTGAAACCCTGGGAAGTGATAAGCAAAGCAGAACTCATGGTTACCATAGTTACACATACTCTTTGTTGTGTTTCAGTGCCACATGATCTGATTCAAAGTAATAAACATCAGGGTCATCCTCTTCCTCTTCCGCAGTGTGCTGACTGGCACTCTCTTTGGCAGATGGCAAATGTCCAATATTCATTCTGGCTTCTGAGGGTGGCTTACTTAGTACTTCACTTCCATAGTTTTCAGAGTCACAACATAGAACCTTTGCATCTTGAGAAATTTCGACAGGATTTCTGGGAGACTCACTTACATTATCACTAACAGTTGTGTTTGTTTCATTGGGACTGAGATTATTCTCCTCAAATTGTCCATTTTCTCTGTAAGGAGATGTGTTTTTAGTGGGACTACCTCTGGTCAGGGCCGCCCTTCGAGGTGAGGTTCTCAGGGTGTATCGATGTTCTTGAGGTTCTGATAAAGATGTCATCTGAGCTGAAACACAGTCTAGGATAGAGGATAGTTCTGGCTCTCCAGAGACTGGCATGCATTCAGAACCCGCGTCCAGAGGGTTACTGCTGTTCTCATTACACTGCTCTTTGGAGGCACTGCTATCTCCCACCACATCTACTTCTTCCTCAGAATCTCTTAAGGATGACTGAATTTCAGAAACAAGGCCTGAAGCTGACTCAGCAGTCAACTGATTACGTCGTTCCACAGGCTGGCAGGCAGTTACTAGTTTGTGGTCCTCCAACTTGACCTGCACATCTGACTTTGTGCAAGGCACGAAATGGTCTATACAACTGTCTTCCTTCCTACTCCCACAGAACACTGAAGTCTGGGTTTCCGAATCCCCATCTCCAACTACTGATTCTTCCTGTAGCACACAGGAACCAGGGTTATTTTGTTTAGTGTTCCCGTCAGGCTGACAGTCATCACAGTTTATAACAGCTGAGTCACTGTCATCAACACCATTGACAGTCAAATAGCCTGTGATTTCTTCTACTACTGCAGCATTAAGTGGCCCTTCCTCACTGACATTCACCTTTTTAACTTCCCTTTTCTCACAATCATCCAATATAAGACATCGACAAGCTCGTTTAGCCCCTTGAAAGTCTGCATCATGGTCCACTACTGTCCTCCTGTGTTCTACTGGCTCCTTGTCTGATTTTACAGGTGAATCTTCTTCTGAACTGTTTGTGGCTTCGGCTCTAAGACAGCGTTTAATGTTCTTTAAGACTGGCAGTGCTGGCTCTGTCTGCCTTCTCTCACAACTCTCTAGGGCCTGTCTTTCTAGGTCATCCTTTTCCGAAGAAGAAAGTCTTCTTTTCCTAGGGCTTACCCACGATTCTCGAGCACTCTGCTGTTTTACATCAGAAGTTCTTCCGTTATTATTTCCTTTCTGAATTGGCACAGGCTCTGGTCTCTTCTTTGGTGATCTTGATCGTACTTGAGAATGAGAAGAGATTTCTTCTGGGTGAGCAATGCTACGATTCCTTAAAGTTCTACCACAAAAAGATTCATCCAAGCCGTTTAACCCCACTGTTGATCTTGTAACACGAGTAGATCGGGAAGCAGCCATACTATGGCAAGTCCCTACCATACGGTCATCATGATCCACTCATTGGGAAACCTTCAAAAATGTAAACAAAATAATGAGAAAAAGGTAATAGTTAATATATCTAAAACAAAAGCATAAAGTTGTAACTTTTTATCCAAGAATAGCCATTATCAATAAATAATGGGACAAAGGTTATTTTATTAAGGTTTCCAATAATGATGTTAGTAACAGCTAACAAATACCATTTAGTATGTTCTGGGACTCCATGTGTATGTTTAACACACCTTTACTCCCTGAAGTCTCACAACTCAGATAGGTCTATTGTACCTAAGTTACACTTGAGGAGACTGAGGCAGTCTACTGATGGACATAGAGCCAGCTCAGACAGAACTCTGAAGACCATGTTCTCTGCCTCTCAGAACAGTGCAAAGTACCCACAAGTGATCAAACGAAACGTAACTGTTTCATTTTGGCTATTAGAGTAATACTCTTGAAGTTACAGAACAGCTATTTACAGAAGCTGTTCAAATCAATCTTAAGGTTTCTACTAAAATGATTTCTTTCAGGTTAATTAAGTGTCTTAATAATAAGGAGCCAGTAAGAGGTAGAATATTGCTATGGAATTTTCAGAAATGGGGAATATTATTTCGCATATAAAGCATTCGTGTGTATTTTTACACATACATGCACATACCCTTTCTTTCTTTAAACTTCTGTGTGTAGTGCAAGATAGCTTTAACTCATTGGGAGATAAATGGGTTTTCTAGTAAGGACGCTTAACTTTCTAAGAGAGAACTAAGAAACCTGTTGGAATAAGTCCTCATCCATCCACCTGGGTAAACTCTGAAAGAGCTAATGATATTTTCCAGGACTTCCATGGTATCAAGAAGAACAAAAGCACCATTAATATTCCAAGTCTCTATCCCCTACCCATTTGGTTTTCTTAGATATTTTGCCACTTCACTGCTTAATTTCAAGTGGGGTACAGAATGGTTAAATACCAATAATGGC
This sequence comes from Apodemus sylvaticus, assembly GCF_947179515.1. Lineage (NCBI taxonomy): Eukaryota > Metazoa > Chordata > Mammalia > Rodentia > Muridae > Apodemus > Apodemus sylvaticus. Next base: position 8,200,553 of record NC_067475.1, read on the forward strand.
TGTAATATAACTTCACCATGCCCCTCACATAGAATCCTTCTAATGGCACTAAATCTGCTCCACATGCAAATCAAGTACATTCCCTTCTAGGCCTCAACTACAATTACCTAACACTGGAGGCGATGGAACTACAGATGACCACAGTAACAACGTTACACAAGAACCCACTAAGGAAAAGCACTTCCCTGTTTCTACTGCTGTCCTGTTGACAATGAGTTAAGCAATTACTCTGTGAAATATGTTAAGTTGGTTGAATTTAGCTTCATTTCAAAGCAGGGCATACTTTAAAATCTGTAACTACAGTATATGTACTTGTTCTAGAGAATCTCATGGAAATCAAGTTAACAGTAAGTATGGTACATACCATCAGGAAAGAGTACCTCACATGAACTTCACTATCTGAATACTCACAGTAGGAATGTGACTAATTTATCTTTCTAACATCTCTCATCAAGAGGAGAGTCCTACTTTACTCACAGGTAATATATACTAATAGTCCCATCAATTTCCACTTTCAATTACAATAAATGTAAATTAAGTTTCAAAAGTGTTAAAAGAATGCAAATTGAAAAATGTTGAAAGCATTTTATTTATTTGATGTACCAAAATCTGGAGCTCTGAATGTTGAAGGTTATCTAAATATCTATGTAAATATGAACCTAAAACTAAAATTAAATTTATAAACAAACTATAAAACAAAATACAAACTTAATGATCTTCATAATTTGTGGTTGAAAAATAATACTGGAAACTCATTGAATTTTGTTTTTAATGAGTGATGCCAATTAAAGGTATATAAATCTCTTACATGATTTCTGTTAACTGGCTTTTCTTAACCATTCTTTTCTTTCCACATTGATCTAGAAATCTGAACAGGAAGCAAAATCTTTCTCTGGAATCCAACTTCCAGAAAAGAGACTATTAAAGCAGATATGTCATTAATTCTGGGAATTAAAAAATATTTATGCATATATATACACATATGTATGTACACACAAATATGAACACAAATCTCTATCAAATACCACCTATGAATACCTACACTTATGATTTCGGTTATAAAATTAAAACATCGATTAGTATCAAAAAAAAAAAAAAAAAAAATCAAGCCCTTTCCATGTCTTTGTTCCCTAAAAAGGTTTTAGTTCTTTCCAACAATTACAATAAAGCCCAATTATCGGCCTGTGATTATCAAGAAGCTTTCTTGGAAGAGGACCAATAAACTGTAAAACTGCTAGCATAAACAAACAAACATTTTAGAGACTAACAAGAAGAGTTTTTACAGCAAGTATTACCTGGTACTGAGAGTCCACATTAGAAGCATATCCTGAAGCTTGCTAGAAACCCAGACCTGGGTTTGATACTTAGAACAGAAAGGAGGAAAGGCAAGGAAAAAGAAAGACCTGCAGAATGTCAAGCCCTCCAGCCTACTCATACATGTTGTATATGAGAGACACTGAGATCAATGCCTTGAGGCAGTATTCTAACATATAATTCAATTATCAGGTTGCGAGCCCAATTAGTCATAAAATTCTTTTTAATATTTTACTTACTAGATAGCAATTATTTAAACAAAATATTAAAAATAAGGCCATGATCACTCTGGCTAAAGAAGCATCAAACAACAGATTGTAAAATTTCTTGGAATAAATTAACATTACATACACTTTACCTAAGAATGTCTACATTATTCCAACCAGATTTCAATACTGTTTTGCCAACCTTGTTTATTTAGCAAAGTAGTACAGACCAAAGCTGTAATTTTCTTTATTCTAGCTAAACACAGTCACTAAAGAATCTGGTGAAGAGGACTGGGTGTATAATTATATTCTAGTCAAATACGAAGTAGTTAAGGAACTAGAAGTGAACCCATATACCAACTAGCTCAGGAATACTCTTACTAATAAACTAAAATAAGAGACAGCTGATGGAAGCCTTAGCTACACACACTTAGAAATTGTATTCCTGTAGTGTTAGAATTAAGGGAAACCATGAGTTAACTAACACTTTCATGTGGGCAAAACCCAACTAGTAATTAAATCAAAATCTATCTGATGTTGCCCACCTACTACTGAGTTGCAGCACTTTGCAGAAGAGGAAGAGTGTGATTCTTCAATGGAATACAGCACTTTGTCCTGTGTTCTCCCATTCTCCTAAGTCCTCAACTACTGAAGAGACTGCAAAGGGCCAGCCAAAGTGTGGAAAAGGGCCAGCTTTTTCCACACTGAGTCCCAAACCTCCACTAAATCCAGACATCCTCTTGTCTGACTTCCACTGAACCACCTTCCCCAAAATTGAATCTACTTTTATAAAAACTATTAAATTCTAAAACAACATTAGCTCTTTCGGATCATAAACCTCTAGTCCCATGATTATACCCACATAACTGGATCAGAAACAAAAGAAACAGGACAGACTAAACAAGATCATCATTATTACTTTGGTTTTTTAAGACAGGGTCTCACTATGTACCCCTGGCTGTCCTAGAACTCACTAAGGAAGCCAGTCTGGCCTCCCACTTAAAGAGACTGCCTGCCTCCGCCTCCCCATGGGCGGCATGCATCACCATGCACAGCCAACACCTGTATGATTATCATATTATTTACTTTTATTAAGTGAACAACTTACAGAAAACTGGTCACAATACCTGTGTATTTTCAGGTACAAAAACCAAAGGAAAAAAGTGAGGAAGAGTGAGAAGTGTGGCTGGTCTGACTCTCCTGCCTGTCTACAGCACAGGCTGTGCTCAGGCACCACTTATCACACAGGTCTGTTGTGGGTTTGCAGGTCTGTTGATCTTGCTAGTCAGCTCTGGATAGCCTGGAACATTCTATAGTGCCCAGAGTGACCATAAACTCTTTTAACAACTCTTTTAAAAGACAAGGTATTTCAGCTGAACAATGCTCACTCCAGTGTAGCAGAACAACACCTGTGACCCTAACCCCTCAATTCATTGAAGGTTAATAGTAACTGCTTTGAAGTTTAGAAATTCTACTACACAGGTATATACAACTGAATCTCCTTTGTCATCAAGACAGAAATAGATGGTTGACAGGACAGATAGATATATAGGCAGACAGAGAGTAGATTTGAATGAATATATACATTGAGACAACTGAGAAGTCAAAACATTTCACACTGCTCCTTAAATATGTACATTTCAAAAGCAGGCTTACTGGTCTCTTATGATTCCAATAGTCATTTCATTTATCTCTTTGTTGGAAAATAAAAAAGGGAAAATACTTAATCTTCAGTACTTTCCCTAAAGAAAGACTGATGAAAAATAACGTATCTCCTCCCACCAAAATAAAATCAAGCTATAGTTGCCTTCTCTACTGCAAAACTGAATAACTTACCTGTACAACCAAAGATCTATCATTGTGGAAATATTATTTCTTTTCTTTATATCCTGAAGGAGATGGAGCTATGATCTACAATTGAGTTTCGGCTTCGGGCTTTCAGACTCTCAGCTTCAGCCTCGGAGAATACTAGAACCTCTTAAACACCTCTCTTTAAAATAAAATGATAAAAAAAGATATTAAATAAGGAAATGAACATATGCTAACAATTTGCTGTGACTACAAAAGTACAGAGGCTGCACTATTTTCACAGCAGTGACACTTGGTGCTTCCCAGTAAGCAACCCCAGGAGGCACTAAGTAACTGGGCAGAACTTGAAGAAACAACTAAAACAATATAACAAATCATTACAGACAACTCAATTAGTTAGCTTGAGTGAAGCATGACTCAGCGATTTCCTACAATTTCCTCTAAGGTTTTCTTTTGCCCTCCTCTTATAGATGACTTAAAGGATTTCTAGGGGTTTCCTAGATTTAGGATTGAGTACAAGAACCAGGACCTAAACCAGTGGTTCTCAATGTGTGAACCTTAATACAGTTCCTCACATTGTAGTGACTTCCCAACCATAAAATTATTTTCACCACTATTTCATAACTGTAATTTTGCTACTGTTATGAATCGTAATGCAATTCCTATGAGTCATCCAACCCCTAAGGGGTCAAGATTCAAAGGTTGAAAACCACTCAAAAATAACAAAAACCATTAGACTAACTACACAGGATGTAGTCTTCTGTTGTCTCATACATAGCACATGGAATATTCACTAACATGTTCTAAGACTTAGCTACTGAAGGAAGCTTCTGTTACTTTTTGCCATATGTATTTTCTTTTATGTTGTTGGGTTTTTTGTTTTGTTTTGGAAACAAGATCTCTCCTGAAATGAACTGTGTAGACCAAATTGGCCTCAAATTCAGAGACCTTTCTGCCTCTACCTCCTGAGTACTAGGATTATAGGTGTGTGCCACCATCCCTGGCCACACAGACTGTCAACAAGAACAAAAAAGCAAGGGTTTTCTGAGGTGAATATTCAGTCTACTATTTTAATTAACTCCATAACATTACAATTCTTCGCATCTCATATTTAATTGCAATTTTACTAGTATGTGTTGGGGTCTTTTTCAGACTATATGCTCTAGCTAATTAGGTTATTTAGGAGTACCCATCTTCAAAAAACTGTACAAGAAAAAGACAAGTAGATATTTATGACTCATTTTGCCACTTTAACTATTAAACCAGGTACTTTTAAATGAATACTATTTTAAGTGAAATATTATAATTAAGGGCTGATACCATTATCAAATCTTGTAAATCAGGGTTCTGTCTATTAAAAATGAGATTACTGTTAAAGGTGATGTATTGTGGTCTATGTAATTATAGCCAACAGAATCTATAAGTATTATAATTATTCAGCGCCTGTTACATATATAATGCACATAATAAGCTCTTCATTCCTGTAAATGCTATATTTTGTTGGTTTATGGTTTTTTTGGGGGGTGGGGGGGGGGGGGAGTGACATCGGTACACTATATAGCCCAGGCTAACCAAACTCACAGACTCCACCTGCCTCTGCCTCCTGAGTGTTGGGATTAATGATGTGAGTCAGCATACTCAGTTTTTCAAGATAGGGCTTCCAGTAGCCCAGACAGCCTCAAACCTCCCTATGTTGCTGAACTTGATTAAAGTCCAAGCACTGGGGTTACACAAATAATTATGCCTGTTGTTTTGTTGTTGGTGGTTTTCAAACAGGATCTCTCTACACAGCCCTATTTATCCTGGAATTCACTATGTAGACTTGGCTGGCCCCTAACTCACAAAAGTTCACCTCACAGCTTCCTTGTGCTGGAATTGAAGGTATGCACCACCATGCCCAGAGCTTCTGTTATATTGAAAGAAGATTTTATTTTTTCTTCTCAAACTTGCATTCTCATTTTAATGCCCTACAGAACTGTACTCTAGTATACATATTTACCCCTGAAAGTCCTTATTAATTTTCATATTTACATTAATTAAAAAATTAAGTAGGAAAAATTACTTCTCAGATCAGGTCTATGATCTACCTACTATAAATGCAACATCTTCTTTGAAGTCTTTATAGTATATACAAAGTAGAAGCCTGACTAAAAACATTTTCTTGTTTGTGTAAAGCTCTAAATTAACATGAAGAAGGGAACACAAGGAACACAAGATCCCACAGAGAGGAAGCTGACTTGAAGATTCAGCCACACACTGAAGAACCCAACCAATAACTTCTCTGCCTTCCCCAGAAGTCCATCGCCAAGCAAAGCAGGACATAGTCTAGAAAGGGGTGGCCTCCGTTAGAAGCGGCAGAGCAGGACATGGTCTAGAAAGGGGTGACCTCCGTCAGGAGCAGGGGCTCTGTGAATATGTGGAAGAACGGCACTCTAAAATCCTAGCCACAGTGCTAGACATTTCTTAGAAGGGTTCATTCTCAGGAGGAAAGCATCACTCACTCTATTTGCCAAATAAGAATATCTGATACTGCTATTTTCAAAAAAGAACTGGTACTTAAAGCTGAGTTCTACTACTATTCAGACAGGCTCCACTGAACATATTTCTTAAAATCCAATACAATGAAAAAACCCAAACCAGCCAATACTTCTCCCTCAGTTGGCCTTAGAGAACATCACAGTCTTCCTTACCTTCTCAAGTGTTCCGCCTAGTACTTAAATTTCCAAGCATCTGTATTTATATGTCATCATCACTGTTAATGTTACATCCATGTTACACTGAGACTTCAGGAATTATTTATACAGCTGCACTAGCACAACTTGTTATCTGTGAAGGGAAATCACAATATGGTCACCATGACTATGTTACTGTTTGCAGAACTGTGGATAACAAAAATAAGATATATCACACTTCAAGTTTCATAACTTATTTTATGACATAACATTAAACCATGATACACGTTATCTTCAACAGAGGTGATTTGTTAACATTCTTACATCTACGACAGACATTACCCATGAACACATATTCTCAATTTAAATTTTCTGCAAAGCAGAGAGCCTTAGATTGAAGACGTAACTTATTTACTAAGGTCTGCAATCAATTTGACAGACGAGAGAGAGAGAGAGAGAGAGAGAGAGAGAGAGAGAGAGAGAGAGAGAGAGAGAGAGAGAGAGAGAGAGAGGAGGAAGGGGGAGAGGAAGGGAGAGAGAGACAGAGAGAGGGGGGAGGGAAGGAAAGAGACACACAGAGAGACACACAGAAAGAGAGGGAGAGGGAGAGATATTTTAATCCCAGGTGTGGGATAGGAGGCTGCTTCACAGCAGGTGATTGTGATTTGCCTCATGCACTAGCAGAGGCGTGATTTTTGGCAGCTGCTGATAGTTTAATTCTGGGGTCTTTAAAATGGCGGAAACCTGAGAGAGCCTGGAGAGCCTGCTGCTCCCTCTACTGCTCCTGGTTGCTGTTTGACAAAAAGTTGGACTTGTCCCAAGGAACTCAGTACCCCTAATTAGCAGGAATAGCTTAAGGAAGACTATGCCCCCTTTTCCCTCTAACCTTCCTTCTTTGCTACCTCGTGTTGGGGGAGGGGTGGAAGGGATTAGAGTGGATTAAGGGTTTGAAGAGAGAAGTACAAGAACCCAATAAAGTATACCAAAAAAGGAGACCTACACAGGTCCCCAGGGGTGCATGCCTGTGATCCTAAAGCTGGGAAGACACAGGAAGATTAACTTGTCTTGGCAGCCTGCAAGCCTAACAAATTGGCAAGACCCCAGGTTCAGTGAGCAACTCTACCTCAAAAAATAAGGTTGAAAAACAATTGAAGATACCTAATGCTGACCCATACAGAAATGTGGAGAGGGTGGCATATCATGAGTTCTTAAAAATGACCTTAAAATTCTTGATAGGAGCTGTACAGGGCCTATTCAATTTTTGTATTGTTCAGGCCAACAGCAAACTGCTTGTCTACCAAGCATAAGATTGTAGGTCTGATTTCTAGCATTATGCACATACACATACATTATACACATACACATACAGAGCAAACATGCATGTCTAATAAATTACTCTTATAGTAACCTTACCATAGACTATATACTCTACAGGTCTAATCCATCAAAAAGCAGAAAATTAATGACTCAAAATAAAGTGAGGCGTGTGTCTATGAGCTCCTGAATATAATCCCAACACTCAGAAGTCCAATTACACACATAAATCCTGTCATCCTGAACACAGTGGAATCTTGTCTCAAAATAACAAACAAATGCACGCACACGCGCGCGCGCACACACACACACAATTTTTTTTTCCCAAGGACAAGACACAGACTTAGCATGTGAGGGGCCCTGAGGCCAAACCCCAACACCCCAAGACTAAAAAACACCTCTCAAACACAGCCATGCAAACATTTCTTAAAAATAAAGTTCTTAGGCTGGTGAAATGGCTCAGCAGTTAAGAGCACCGACTGTTCTTCTGGAGGTCATGAGTTCAAATCCCAACAAATAAAGAACCTATGGCCTGGAGCAAGTGGGGCCAGAGCAAAAGGGAGAAAGGAAAAGGGGGGTTAAAATAATAACAACAATAATAACAATAATAATATCCTTAATGCTGGGCAGTGGTGGCGTATGCTTTTAATCCCAGCACTCAAGAGGCAGGGGCAGGCAGATCTAAATTTGAGACCAGCTTTGTCTATAGAGTAAATTTCAGGACAGCAAGGGCTACACCAAGAAAACTGTTTCAAAAAACAAACAAAATTTTTAAAACTATAGTTGTTGCTAATCACCTAAGAGATACATTCCTGTGATCAGAAGGATGACAAAAACAAACAAACAAACAAACAAACAAAGTCACCAGGTTCAGCTGTACGCACATAAAGTTGCTGTTGCTTATGAGACAAAAGGATTGCTTGAATCCCGGCAAATATTGTGCTTCAAAAGCAGTCTTAAGTCATTTCACTCACTTTAGTGTGACTTAACGCTTATTTCATATATATCATAGAAAGATGCCACAATGCCTGCCCAATTCCTACACAATAGTAAAGTAAAAAGCTATATAGAAAAACATAGGTAATTATATACCTATTTTGTGGGTAGAAGAAATGTCAAACCAGTGTCACGGCACATCCCCGAATCTTAGCACTTAGCACCTGAGACGTAGAAGGGAGTATAAGAAGCTCAAGGTCATCCTCAGCTATGGCTGGCACCCTGAGCTCCAAGAGAACTTGCCTTTAAAATTAATGTAAGAAAGTAATTTCATAAAAACAAGGTAAATCAAGTGATCCAAATGCCCATACCATCTCTGAGATGCTCTTTGTTTATTCACATGCATCTCAAAGTTAGGCATTCCACAAAAGAATGCTGGTAGGACCTTCTGAAGCAGATAAAATACTTTTGAGTTGTAAATACAATGTTTCATTTGAATTCTTTTATTTTAATAACTACAACTTCTAGGTGCTTAAAAACAGCTATTTGTTTCTTATATGCACAAACAGAAACAACTTATGTAAGCCTGTTCTTAAAGCTTATTTTATTCAACTCTTGCTACAAGGCTTTGGTTGTTTTTCTGTACTAATAAAATTCACGGGCTATTCAAGCATTCAACAGCAAATCTAAAAACTAATCTTCATTGCAAAGAATTCTCTTCTCTGCTCCTTGCTACTGAACACTAGACTACTGTGCTCACTGGGTTATAGGACCTCAGATTCATGACACACGAGCGCTCTTTAAATGCAGTCTCCGAAAAAATAAAACAGTCCCCATGAAATATATATTTGTCTACTTCACTTTTCTAAAACTGTTTGCCAATTTATATTATTTTGTTATGTATATGTGTGTGTTTCAGTACAGATATGAGAATGTGATTTCAGGTGCCTACCCACATAGAATAGAAGTCTGAAAGTCCCTTAACACTGGAGTTATCATCTCAAAATAACAAAAAACAAAAAAACAAAACACAAAACCTTCTGAGCCATGTCTCTTCCAAGGACTCTTATACATCTCTGGTCACAGAGTAGAGAAAAATTGGCTGCTACCCGAAACTAAATTTTCTATTTGAATTGATTAAATAAACTAAAAATCTGATTTTTTAAAAGTATGAAAATTATTTTACACTTTACAAACAAGACAGACACTATAGGACGATGGTCAGTAAGCAAAACCAACAATGACTACATCTGCTCTGGCCTGTTGAAGGGGATCCTACCCAGCAGAGCCGGAAGTGACAGCAGGTACAATGGTTTTCCAGAGTTAAGAGCACCAACAGAGTTTGGGAAGGTTGTGCTAGAAATAAAGCACCAGAGCACAGAGCAATACAAAATGGGGAACAAGATTGTAGAAAACCTACAAAGGTATTCCTTCCACCTTGGGCTGCGAATAGCTAACCAGAAACTTCCCTGTAGAAGGAGGCCTCATCTCTTAGAGTTGTTCTTGGGTCAAGGTATGCACACAGAATGAACACTTTCCCAGGCCCATCAAAGCTAGCTAGACAGGAAAGGGAGAGAACGAGAGACTAAAGCCTCCAAACTCTTGTCCCAAAGTCCACTCCATACTTTTACATGAAAGTCATAGACCCAAATTATGATCTTTACATCTGGGTCACAAACAGCACTACAATCCTCTTCTGTCCCTTTGTTTGTGGCAGAAAATTGTACATGTCAAGAATTAACAACTAACTTGGACTGCTAAGAGGAAAGCAAAATACCAGAGCTGGGCAGACAGGGTGAGACAGCAATACTCTCAACTTGGAGTACTCTAACCTGATTTTTAAGCTTCTGAAAGTCCTACATTTTTTCACCTTTGGAATAAAGACTCGTTTTTTAAACATACTTATCATGAATATTGTTGTTTCCTCTTAAATCCATCTCCTTCTCTGCCATTTCTACTCCCTAAAAGTAACCACTAGACCCTTAACATTAATTTGTTTTTTGTCAAATTTTGAATTTTACAAAAGGTTATATATCACAAATACCAACATATTTTAATAGGGATAGAAATTGTACTTGGCTTTTCTATCTCTTATTAATTCCAGTCTAAATCTCTCCAATAGTTAACTGTCAGATTGCTTCTGTTACTGTAATAAAATATCCTGACAAAACAAACTGGGAGGAGGGGGTGTAGAGGAGGTGGAGGGTTTGCTTTACCTCCTAATTCCAGGTTGCAGTCCATCACAGTGGCAGAAGTCAGAGTAAGAGGAATGTGAACTAGCTAATGAGACCCAGCCACAGAGAAGAGAATGAACACACGGATGCCTGCTTATGTCACCTCAACATCTCTACTCATACAGCTCAGGGTCCCTACCTAGGGAAGCAAGGCCATTCATTTCCAACAGTTTTCTTTCAAGACAACCCCCCCCCACACACACAAACACACAGCAGTCATGTCCATAAGACAATCTGATCAAAACTATTTCTCATGGGCAATCTCTTCTAGGTGGCTCTAGATTGTGCCAAGCTGGAAAATTAAAGCTAACCACCTACTAATTAAATCTGAATTAAAAACACAAACCAGCTGTGTTTTCAAATGTTTTCAGAATCATCTGATAAAGGAAAGAGAGATGTTTGTGGTTCCACATGTGTGGAATTTAATCTAAGTGTAATATATTTTTGTAATTTTATAACTTCTATATTTATATGAAGTACAGGTTTGTATAAAGAAAAGTGCACAAAGCCAGGTAAGGTGGCACATGCCTAGAACCCCGAAGAAATAAAGGCCAGGTTTTCAGTAGGAGAGGCAAGAATTTACACACTTCAATTTAGATTTCAAAGGCAATCAATCCTAATAGAACTACGGCACTGGGTATGTTAAGAGCAAATCCGAGACTGTAAACTATCTTGCCTGGGCAGTGAGTATTCTTTCAGGGCCTGCTCTTACAACTACACCGTAATTTCATTACTGAAGGTTCCCCTAAGATTAAATGACAGCTTTACATTTCCCCCCTAAACTTTAGGTCCATATATCAAACTGTCTGCCAGTATCAATACAAACTCCAAATTATATTAAAGCTCCAAGTACTACCTTCCTTTCCACTTCTAATGCCTATTTGGTGCTTTCACATTCTTTCCTAAGTATGTGAATATTTGGCATTATGAAACACCCTCTATCAAACTAAGACCCTAGGAAGTAACCATTTGGGAGAATGACTTTCTGTACATGTGGGTACTAACATGCCGCAATGTCTGCTTCCACATGAGTTCCTGGGATTAAACTAAAATGTCAAACCTGGAAACAGATGCCTTTTCTGGATAACCATGTCGACAGCCCAAAGTAACTTTTTAAACTCTTTTTTCCTGTCACCCAGCCTACTCAACACCATACACATACTCAAGCTAACTCTATACCTGTTAGGTGATGTGCACTTCACTATATCTGTCACAAAGTGAGCTACTGTCCCAGTCTGAGGCAGGGTCTCTCTAGGGAACCCAGGCTGTCCCCATGCTTACTCTTCTTTCCTGGACTGAGCCCAGCTTCTGAAGAAAACAATCAAACTCCTTTCTTTCAAAAGTCAGTTCTCCTGAGAGAAATCTTCAAGCTATCAATGACTTTGTCACCATCTTTTGTGTATTTCTTGAGGGTGAGGTTTCCTCCCTGACCATGATGCTGTTTCTCTAGGGTCATGCTGGTACCCCTCTTCAGATTCCTTCTGGAAAGCTCTATGAAAGAAGACACAGGGTCTCCCACCAAATACCCCTGTACCAATCAATACATGAACTGCAGCAGCTTAACACATTAGACGGGAATCGGGAGATGTCTGTCATCCTAGCATTCCTGGAGCTAAGTTAGGATTTGCTAAGTCTGCGGCAGCCGAATAGAATGTAGAGTGTGAGAGAGAGCCTGTCTCAAATGAGTGAAGACTGGTGAGGTCACTCAGCGAGTAAAGCTGCTTGCCTTCGAGCCTGACAACCTGAGTTTGATTCTTGGGACATAAATTGTGAAAAGAAAGAGCATGTACCATGGCACACATGGTATATGCCCACTTGCACATGTGTGCACATACAATTTAAGTGGTTTTTTTAAAAAGGGAACACTTGTAACCTGCACTTCCTAAGAGCATGAATCATCTCATGCACTGTCCACACTGCCCTCCACGTCCTCTCTTTTGAGTATTTTCATTTTAGTGACTTCACTTAAAGCTGAAGGGTTTGTGTAATGCCTCAATGCCAGTTAGTATTAAAGCAGAAATGTGAGCCCAGGAAAGTCTGTCACTGTAATAGACAGAAGGATAGACAAGTTAGGGAATGAGCTTAGTGAAATTTAATTGAGCTGCTTAGAAGCCTTTTAAATTCCACCCAGTGTTATGTGCAGCAAGCTAGGATAAGAGGTTAATTTCTGGCTAGTTACTGCAACCATGACAACATCTACCTTCAAAATTTTTGGAATATGGTTGGGAAGACAAAAAAAGGAGACAAAGTTATAACAATTAAATAGAAGATAGTATTATCTCTAAAACAAACTTTAAATACAGAAAATTTCTATCACATTTTAAAATTTTAAAGAAGCAAAAGTGAGTCAGGTGTTTCATGTTTCAATAAGAAACACAAGAGCGTACAAACAAAAATCAGTTCTGTAGGCCGGGGTGCAGTCCAGCATGTTACCAGCATGTACGGAAGTTACCAGCATGTACCAAATGTAAGTTCAATCCTTAGCAACTATAAAATTTTTCTAATCAAAATTTCTACATGAAGTACATGAAACAAAAATGCCAACGTAGGCACTACTGTTCCCAAGTTTTCCCCTTTCCCCATACCTCCCAGAACTAAGTAACAAGTAGCATTCCATTACTAGTTTACTGGTGGGAAGACTCAATTAACAGATGTTTGTGCATTTGCTGTCATCCCATTTCCCTCTTTCACACCCACTCATGAAGACTGCATTTTAAAAGCAGATTTTAAAAATAAACACACAGCAAATAAAAGATTTAAACTGACTGCTGTCAGTTCCAGCGATGGAGGGCCATCATCATGTAGATGGAGTCCTGAGTAGGGTGGAGAAGCAGATGGTGAAGAAAACGGGCACAGACAAGCTCTGAGTAGCCCCTCCAAATGTCTTGGAATACGTATGAGAGGTTGCTTTTATCAACTTGGCCCTAGGATCACCTGGGAAGATTCCCAGTGAGGAATTCTTTTAACTGGTCTGGCCTGTGGCATAACCAGTATTGCACAAATGACACAAGTTCCAGGATAGCCAGGGCTATAGAGAGACCCTATCTCAAAGACAGATCATGTCTGTATTGGTATGTGTACCAAGTCCAGGTGCCTCGAGAGCTCAGAGGTATCATATTCCCTGATGTTACAGTCAGTTACAGACAGTTGTGAATCACCCATACTCTGCAAGATTAATAGATGCTCTTAACCACTGAGCCCTCAGTCTTCTCTCTAGCCCCTTGAGTTTATTTTACTAGGATTTTAAAGACCATTACTGCTTAGAGAAAACAGCTAGTAGTATCCTGGATCTAATCCACTCTATGCAAACAATTGTTCCTGGAATTCTTTATTAGTTTTTTACCAGGTCTTCCCTTCCCTTCTCCCCACTAAGCACACTCAGGTTCCTCAATAGAGGAACTCAGACTCTGCTTTTGACGCACCAAACATTCTCCCTTAATAAAATAATATAAACAAAGAAGCTAAAAATAATAATAAAACAAAAATAACAAAAATATTTTTTATTATTATTACAAGTTCTTAATCCTGTGTCTTAATCTTATGATTACACATAGTGTTATCTGTGGCTGTGAACTGCCTGTTGGTACTAAAAATCAATCTGGGATCCTCTGAGGAGGCAGGAAGTGCCAGTCACCTCTCTAGTTCTTCCCTCACCTTACCTTCAAGCAAGGTCAACACTGCAAATGTATACCAGCCAACATGGCTGCAAATGTATACCAGCCAACATGGAATCCTACTGGTCCAGCCTGATACTTCATCTGTTTGTGTGGTGAGGTGCTGTTTCATGGTTTTGTCTTGTTTTGAAAAATCACCTTGTAACCCGGCTTGCCAGGAACTATCTCCTTAAGTAGTTGAGGCTAGCCTGCAACTTAAAGAGATCTGCCTGCCTCTTCCTCCCAAGAGCTTCGAGCAAACCAAAGGCATGCAGCACCACACCTCACCTGACGGAGTTACATCTTTAGGTTTCTCAAACATCTGCCTAAATTCATAAGAGTATGTTGTCATTTCAGTTAACACTACATGCTGAGGGTTATTTATCAGTACTGACAGCTTATACTATTCAGTCATTGCCTATCTTTTCCCTCAACTTTCTGAAATTCATTTTCCTAAGAATTACTAAAACTGTAAGCGGACACAGCCTCTACTTATTAACTGAAACATTCAGTTTATAGCTGTGAGTGGTTTTGGAAAAACACGAGCTTTGGAGTAACATGCCACTGTGTGACAAACTCCAAACATCCATGTCTACATCAGCAAGAAGAACCAGCAGTACTCACAAGTCTTTGTGGTACAGACTCCAACTAGAATACACTAACTTTATTTATAACAAAACTACAGCTTTGAGATACAGGAATTTGCTTAAATGTACAGAGCTAATAAGGGCTAGAGTCAGAATTTAAATTCAAGTTCCAAACCCATGTTCTTTATACTATGCCACCCCAATCCCTAACTATAAAAAGGGCCAACTGCCCACAAACAGGTGTTCAATCATGGCCAATTCCAAATTCTTCAGTGGTCAAAACCCATGCTCTATCAGCAACTCTCTTAAACTTAAAAAACAAACAAACAACCCTTTATTTAGGACTGAAGTGATGTCTCTGCAGTATAAGAGCACTAGCTGTTCTTCCAGAACACCCACATGGCAGCTCATAACCATCTGTGAATTCAGACCCAGAAGATTCCTTCTTCTGGTCTCTGCATGCATTACACGCAATTGATGCACAGACATACACGCAGGCAAAATACACACACACACAAAATATGAATAAAGGGGATTTTTTTTTTCAAAAGCTCATTCTATGCATGAGTGTTTGGCCTGACACCTGCACAGATCAGCAGAGGGTAGTGCCAGGCTCTATTGGAACTGTGGTTAGGGATGATTTTGATATGGATGGTAGCTAGAAATTAAACCAGGTGTTCAGCCCTGGTACAAGAACAACACCTGAGTCATCCTCCAGTCTCCATTCTTTTCAACTTTTAGATTACCAGCAAAACCAAAAAACGTAGTTAAAGCTATGAGAATTTTTCTTAGTAGTATATTGTTGTTTATTTAATTCACAAACTAAATCTTAAAATTATACCAAACATTTTCGTCAAATACTTCAGTGTTAAGAAGCCCCTTGCATTGAAGCATGACAGAACTCTGGGAAACAATGAGGGCATAGGTAAAAAAGGAGTCTGCCATCCCAGACTCTGACTGGAGTCTTTCAATAACTAAGGAAGCAACCCCAGCACAGTTAGCATTTGCTATAAAGGCCTGTCAACAGAAATGACCTACACTTGACACCTGAACATATGGGATCTTGGGCAAGACCTCACTCCTTTTCCTACACAGGGCCAGAGACTCTCAAAGAAAACAGTTTACTATAGGGGCTGGAGACATAGATTAGTAGTTAAGGTTAAGGGTACTGAATGCTCTTCTAGAGGACCTGGGTTCAATTCCCAGCACTCATGTGGTATCTGATACTCTCTTTGGCTTCCAAGGGCACCATACACATAAAATAAAACTAATTAAGAAAAAAAAACTATTAACAGTATAGATATCCTACTTTCCCACTACCCATGGACTAGACTTCTAGTTTAACAATTATAATCCTATTAGGTTCCTTCAAGGGCAAACCAGTGATAAGATAGTAACTTTCAATTCAACCAAAATCCTACAAAAACCAGGGACTCAACTAGGAGAAGCCCACACCCATGTGCTCCACACTACAGTGTACCTTGCTTTCTTCTGGGTACCTCTTTTTGGCCTATCTCTTACACTGAAGCCTGTGTTAAAATAAAGTATCTTTAATCAAATTTACAATTGTTTCATTAGATAGCTAGTCCTGAAATTCTTTCCAGTGTCAAAGTCACAAATCATGGTTCAGTGTGAACCATGATATTCTAGGGGAGCTCCTCAGGTTGCTAAAGATAATAGTGGGGAATTGTGCCTACCCCTAAACACTGACAGCACAGCCATAAAAACCCAGGAATTAGCAGGGCGGTGGTGGCACACGCCTGTAATCCCAGCACTTGGGAGGCAGAGGCAGGCGGATTTCTGAGTTCAGGGCCAGCCTGGTCTACAGAGTGAGTTCCAGGACAACCAGGGATATAGAGAAAAAAACAAAACAAAACAAAACAAAACAACAACAACAACAAAAAAAAAAAAAAAAAAAACAGGAGTTAAAGGTGTAAAGTCAGGTATAGCAGGGGTCCACAGTACAGTCTGTCATCTCAGTATGGTATATGCATGACTGACAAAGAACACCTGGACCTTGAGGTTAATCTGGGTGCCTAGAGATACCTTAAAAAGCAAAACAACAAAACTCACACCAAGCATGATGTAGTGGTACATACCATGATCCAGCCATTTGGTCACTTGGGTCAGAAAGATGGTTCAGAACCATCTGGGATTATTTAATGAAATCCTGTCTCAAAACCAAAGTAAAACAAAACAACCTTTTAAGTGATTTAGGAAGCATGGCAAACCATGAGAATCTGTGCCTTATAGTTACAAATTAATCAAAACTTTTTTGGCCAAAGGCAGCTAACAGAAAAGTATGCAAGTAGCTAAGGACAAGCTGGAAGAACTCTGACTAGTTCAACAACACTAGCATTTGTGGACCAAGTATCATTTGGAATCTCAACGTTTGGGAGGTAGAGGCAGAAGGATCAGGAGTTCAAAGTTATCCTCAACTACATAAAGAGTTTGAGGCCATCCATCCTGGGCTACAAGAGACACAACACAGACAGACAAGACAGACAGATGGACGGACAGACGGATTCACTTGCACGCACGAATGCACACAGTCATGCACGCACATGCACACAAACACACACACTCATACGAGCACCTCTGCAAAAGGCATTTATTGATCAAGTATAGCTGAAGAGAAGACTATCTGTTCAAAGCCCAGGACTTCATCACTAGCAACACACAAGCACATACATAGATCAAGACTGATAACAATCTTGAGTCACTCTGCCTTCCATTCTCCCTAACATAATGTTCTCCTAAATATTCTATCAAAAACAGAGTTGGAGAGCTCAGCAGTTAAAGAATGCTTAATATAACTGCAAAACCACAGAAACAATCTTTCACAATGACTTTAAAATTAAAAAAGTAAAGTGGTAGGAGAATATAAAGGAATATTTTTTTTCAAAATTGTTTATGTTTTTTATTATAATTAAAGTAAGTAGCTTATGCCTCATATGGAAACTTTCTTTTTTATTTATTTATTTATTTACATTCGATATATTTTTTATTTACCTTTCAAATGATTTCCCCTTTTCTGGCCCCCCCACTCCCCGAAAGTCCCATAAGCCCCCTCCCGTCCCCCTGTTCTCCCACCCACCCCTTCCCACTTCCCTGTTCTGGTTTTGCCCTATACTGCTACACTTTTTGTCTTTCCAGAACAAGGGGCCACTCCTCCGTTCTTCTTGTACCTCATTTGATGTGTGGATTATGTTTTGGGAAAAAGAATTAATTTTTGCTAAGAAAGTTACATTTATATCATGCAGCCAGAAAGAGATGCCAACATGGTAAGGGTCTCAGGTAATTCATATCTGTATAGCAGTTTACAATGTGACTTTATAATCTGCACACTACTAGGTACATAAAAATTTTGAATGCAAAACAGCTTTAATTTAAATTAGGACTCTTTTTGGTGGAATCTCTCAACAGACTTTATAATAACTGAAGATTCCACAAGCAACCCCCAAACTGGCACAGAAATCACTAGTACCTGAGGAATTCCAAGAATGTAAAGCAAGCTACCAAATCCAAAAGAGGCACTACCTAGTCAGGAATGCTAGACTCAAACCTTCAAATCAACATGAAGCTGGGGAGTAGCTGAGGAACTGCTGTAAAGTATTAGCGACTAAAATGACACGGCTTCCTTAAACGACAATAAAACAAGCACAGTCTACCAGTGTTTTGACAGCCCTCATACTTCTTGAAAACTGTGACATTTGTGAGAAAAACATCTGAGTGTTGAAATCCCTATACTTTCTTAGGCTACAAAATGAAGTGAAGACAGAACAGATGAATCTCACAATGCTGAGTAAAAAAAGCCAAACACAATAAAGCACATGTTACAAGATTCTATGCTAAGAAGCAAACAAGATATCACATGTCTTGGGGTTTTCCTGGAGTAAGGGAAGGATAATTAATAGCTAGGAGGAGGATGGGTTTCTCAGTGATACCTACCAGTGTGCTCATTCTATGCAAATCCACTCAGCTGTACATTTGTGAAAACTTTCTATGCTTATTACACTTTAACAGTATTTACACGGTTTAAAAAAATCATGGCAGGGAAAAAACAAAATTTCTCCCCAAGCAAAAAAAACATTACTGTAAAAACAACACAAGTTTATATTTGGTGAGAATAGTTCATATAAGAACTAAGTGTATTAAGCATATGGGGGAGAGACTATGTGGTAAAACACTGACCTAGCATGTGGGAGGCATGGTGGGTGGGAAGATGATAGGTCTGGAATAAAGGCAAAAGAGTCAGTACAGAAAAGCATTACAGTTGTAAGTGTGGAAGCACAGGCTCCTAATCCTAGCACTTAGGAGGAGAACCAGGAGGTTCAAGAATTTAAGGCCAACAACCTTATAGGGTGCTTAGCAAGTTCAAGGACAGCCTGGAGTATAAGAGACGCTGCCTGGAAAGAGTGAGGGACAGTGTGCGTGTATGTGTTAGAAATGGGTTGAATAAAAAAAGAAAGAACAGACTGCTCCTAGATATGGTGGAGAAGAAAATTATAAATAAAATTATAAATAGTCAGAGACAGCTGGAAGAGTCCAGAGTGAACACAACCCTGAGCTGGACCAGTAGTGAGAGTTGGGGGAGGGCAGGAGAAGTCATAAGACCAGGAGACCAAGAGGGTAAAGGATGGGTAACCAAAATGACTAGATTCTATCAAGAAGGGAAGTGGGGGAGGGCTGAAGAAGTTTGGGGTACGGGGCAGGGTATGAGGCCACACTCTGTGACAGGTAGAGACAGAAGGTTGCAGGAAGAACATGAAGGACAAGGTCTACTTGGATATGTAAAATAGTCACCTCAGCTTGCCATATGTCCTGGGTTTCTGAGACCTAACAGGGCGGTAATCACAAAGTTCTTAAAGAGATATTAATAAAGTAATTTCACAAAACAGATCTTGTCTAAGAAAATAATCTTGACAATACAGCCATATGAATGAACCCGAAGCACTATTTTACTGCATTTATGAAATACATAAACTTGATTTCTAACTAATAATTTAGAAGAAAGGCAAAATTAGGCTAGGGGATTTCACTGAGTGGTAGGTACAGTACCAGCATGTACAAAATACATTGACACAGTGGGACACACCAACAGACCCATCTCTTGGGCAGCAGAGGAAAGGGAGCTCTAGGCCAGCTTCCTGTAGAAGCTCTGCCTCAAAACAAGAGGGCGGGAAGAGGTAAAAACTGGAATTATATATAGTCCAGTAGTAATGCTTCCCTAGTATGCCTGAAGTCCTATATTCAATTCCCAATGCTGCCCAAAGGGGTAGGAGTGGGACTAAATAACTAGCTTGACCTGCCATGCAACAATGCAGTCCTCAGGGAAAGGTACAGAACTCACTTATCTGACCAGACAGAAATTATTATACAACACTACAGGGAAAATGCAGAAAACAATAGAAAGGTAATAAGTGCAGTGTCAAACAAAATGCCAAGTCTAGACAGCCAGTTTCAAAACCCACACACACCTTTAGGACTTTGCAATGCAGATTGATACACACATACTTTTTTCTAGTATGATAGATTATTTCTAGGCTGGTGAAATGAGCCAACTCAAGTCAGATTAGATTATATTAAAGATAGGTTTATTGGGAAGCTGCTATTGGGCCCCAAGGACTGAGGCCCGGGAAATCGACATAGGGAAAAATGGGACAAGGCGAGAGAAAGCCAGGGCTCAACCACAGAGAGAAGAGGAATCCCAAAATGTTGGCATTCTATAGAGAAGAGCCTGGGGGAAGGACAGCCCAACCCCAGGGCGGGAAAGTTCAAGGCTGGGAACAGAGTAGGGCGGTAGGGACAGAGGAGAGCTGGGAAGACCTGGAGTCAAGTCAGCTTTGCTATGTAAAATATGCACCTCAGTTCCTTGTCCAGGGGTCTGAAACCAAACAGTTACCAGAGTTTTAATTACAGAAAATTATACAAAAATGTATCACAATTATACTAAACCCTGCCAAAAACATAACACTCAATTGTCACTTACAGTTTAATGTCAAACTGAACTTTTACTTCAAATTAGTTTTCTTTTTAAAGCACCTGCAACACATCTTCATTGATACTTTTAGCCATGTACTTTACTATAATCTGTATGAATGACTCCATGCAAAACACCTTTTTCCTCTTCCTTGAATCTTTCTCAACCTCAAAGTCAATTACTTGTAAAATATTGGTAATTTACAAATCTCACCACCAAAAACAGTTTATATAACAGTTCTTTTGTCCTCTTCCTTGAATCTTTCTCAACCTCAAAGTCAATTACTTGTAAAATATTGGTAATTTACAAATCTCACCACCAAAAACAGTTTATATAACAGTTCTTTTGTTGTCGTTTTTGAGGACTGGTTTCTGTGTAGCTGCCCATGAACTCACTCTGTAGACCAGGTTGACCTCATATGCATTCACCTCTCTGACTCCCAAGTGCTGGGTTTAAAGTCCTGCATTGTCCACAGATTTCTTATTCTCTAACCCGCACAATAGACCAATCATTACTATGCTAAATTTAGGTGGATAGCTTTGCAAAAACAATTGCAGAAGTGTGACTTCTTAATGCATTGCTGGCTTTTCTTTTTTTCCTCCAGGCATGTGATATTGGGGTTCGGGATGGCTTTGCACTCACTATGTAGTCATTCAAGCTGGTCTAAAACTCAGTGATCCTCCTTCGTCATCCTCTTGTACGCTGGGTTTAAAAGCATAAAACACCATATCTAGCTCAATAGTTTATGAAGTAATCCACGAAATTTCACTCACCTTCTGACCGTATTACAAGTGATATCTAGTGTAATTTGAAGGCGACTTGTACGACTGTCTAAGAGACATTTAAGAGCTGGGTATAGTGGTACACCCTGTATTCACAACCCTTTAAAGTCAGAGGTGGAATTAATTGTCAGGAGTTCAAAGCCAGCAGTCTGCAGACACCAAGCTAGCCAGGGCTATACAGTAAGAACCTGTCCCAAAATAAACAACCCTCCCCCCAAAAGAACAACTTGTCTCTAGTCCTCTTTCCTAGCTGGTCAACTCAAGATCAAGAGGGCTTGCCTACTCTGACCTGTCTACATCCCTGACTTTAACAGGATAGCGCCTCTTCACTGTCAACCCATATCATCTTCTCCACACTGTAACTCTCAACAAGTCTGTTCCTTAATATTCCTACCTGCACTAGACTAATTTAAAAGACAAACAGAAAGATCACTTGAGTCATGTACAATTACTTTTTACTGCAACCTGTCTATTAAATGCCTGCTGTCTCTGAATTCCAGAAGTTTGCTGAGTTTCAGTACAGCATGAGCTACATTACCTAGTTTTTAAATTTTTTAAAATAGAACTCTATCACTGCTGCATTTTTTTCAGAAGAATGAGGACAAAAAGGATAGATATTTAGTGCTTCTAATTTAAGCAGATGTTTGTATTAACTACTGAGGTCTATCATTCTAGTGACTTGATTAAACTGCTGCTACTGTGAGGGGCTAGAAGAGATACCTCAGCAGTGAAGAGCACTGCTCTTCCTGAGGATCCTCGGGTTCCAAGCACCTACATAGCAGTGTCCAACCACCTGGAACTCCAGAGACTGTTGACAATCTTTTTCTGACCCTCAAGGCCTCCTTGACCACACACTGGGGCATATACACATAAAATAAGCATCTTTTTAAAACTTAGAACAAAAATTTAAAGGAACATGAGCATGTTTTTAGTTTAGAATATATAACATATAATTACATAAGTATTAAAAATTATAAAACTCAAGTGATATATTTCCTTAAATCTTTCTTTTAAAAGAACTTTCTGTGTGCATAGCTATCAGCATCCTAGAGTATTTCCACTGCAAAAACAAAAACAAAAAAACCCTCTGTTATTGGAGATATTAGATACTTTCAGTATATACACCAAGATATACACTTGAGTCCTGACAACAGATTTCACACTATATAATTTTACCTAGTGGATAATTAGCTGCTTGCAAATGCTGTGAAAGTTTATTACAACATTGGCCCTCCAACTTATCCCTGACAACTTAGGACAAAGCATGGACCACAAAATGATCAGGTTCAGGGTAGAAAAACAGGGAAGTTTGTAAAATAGAACAAAGAGCATTTTACTCTACCTTTCTGTATGTAGTAACTACACTCTTGTAGTTTAAAAGAGACAGATGGTTTAGTGGTTAAGAGTGCTTGCTGCTCTGTCAAGGTCCAAAGTTTAGATCCCCATACTCAGAGCAGCTTACAAACTCCTGGAATACCAGATCCTATGGATCAGACACCCTCTTCTGGACTCCACAGACTGCCGTGCACATACAATAACCAAGATACACAGGCACACAAATAAATCATAAAAAAAGTTTAAATGGTATGCGCTGGCTGTGACGGCAAATGCCATTAATCTGGGCCTACCTAGTCAGGTCTAGAGTATCCTGGGATACAGATAGTACGCCCATCTCAGAGTGGGGAGGGATAGGATAACTGAGAATGAATTATCTAGTTTCCCGATTGTGTAGCTTCCATACTTCTGAATACAAAGAAATGAAAACGAATATGGTAGAGTGGCTATTATAAGTATAAAGGGTGATTCACTTATGAAGACACTTATGACTTAAAACTTAAGTAGCAGGATTTTAGTTAAAACAATCCACTACCGCATTCTGCAAAGTAAAACCAGCGCCCCCCACCCGCCCCAGAATATCAAAATGGTAACCTTGGGAACACTGAAACCCCAATCCCTACTGATGTGAGGTAATAAGCGTGTACATAACAAGGACTTTATCCTGACCTCAGCTACTGTCAGGGATTGGGGGGGGGGGTGTCCCAAACACTGCCAAAAGTTACTGTCAACAGCCAGGGTAGCAAGGAGCTTCCCAATAGACGGGTGAGTGGTTAAACGACGCCCGGACACAGGAGATGCTAAGCGTTCTGCCGGGGGACTGGGGAAAAGATCCTGCAGCCGCAGGCGACAGAAAAGTGAAGGTGTCTGGAGAAAGGGTAACTGGGCAACAACTGTCTGCACCCTCGGCAGAAGGCGGCGGCGGCGGGCGGGCGGGCTAGGGGCAGCGGCCGGTGGGGAGCCCTCGGCAGGTGGCGGGCGCCCGGGGGCGGGAGGCGCGCGGCGCAGGGCAGCTGGTCTGCACGGCCGCAGGCGACTGGGAGGCGCGCGCACACAGGCTCCCGACCAGCGCCCGGGCACGCGGGCACGCGGCCCGGCCCCTCCCTGACAACTTGCCTGCTGGAAAAGAGTTACAGGTCCCAGGCCCCCGGAACCCCGGGCTCCGCCATCCAGCACAACCGCTCTGCCAACGAGGTCCCGCGAGAGTCGGGAGATCTCGCGATACCGACCCACTGGCATCTCGCAGGCGTGCTCTGGAACCAACATGGCGGCGAGGGGAGATAATCACTACTTCGGAACTTTGAAAGTGTGCTTCGTCCTCGCACTTGGGGAGCCGCGGGCAACGAGAAGGAGGAGCGAGCCTTCCCCGCCCCGTGCGTCTCCTCGGAGTCCTCTGAGGGAGAAGAAGGGCAGGAAGCCAGACTGAGCCCTCCGTCGCCCGCGGGACGCAGAGGGACCCGGGCTCGACCTCAGCCGGCCTCGCCGCGGGTCACGTGCCCGTCACGTGAGCCCCCCTGAGCGCGCGCCCGGCGTCTCCGTCGGCCTCCCCGCCCCCTCAGCCGCGCACGCGCGCGCCCGGCCCACGTGGGGGCGCCGCCGCCTCCGCCACCCCCTCCCGGCGCTCGGTCCGAGGGGCTCCGGCCCCGCGCGTTTCCTCCGCGCTCCGCTCCCGCCCCTGCGCCGGCCCCGCCACGCGCCCCGGGACCCTACTTACCTGTCGCGTGAGGCCGGCCACCGCAGGCCACTCGGGGAGGCGCCGCCCGCGTGGCCGCCGTCGGCCGCCGCACTGGCTCCAGCGCCCTCCGCCGCAGGAAGCTCCACAGCGGCGCCTCGGCGCTTCCAGGTGGGTCCCCGCCTCCCGCTCCTCCACTTCCCGCAGCAGCAGCGGCTCCTTCCGGTCCCCTCCTTCCTCGGCTCTGAGACGTGAGGAGCCGGGCGCTCGCCGCGCCACCTGCTGGTAGCCGCGGCCGGTGCAGCGATCCCGCCCCTGCTGGCGGGCTGGCGGGCGGGCTCGCGGGACCGGCCCACTGCGTGGTGTGACCGGCTCTGCCTTCCAGGAGAGGCTGCTCTCCTGCCTGCGGACCCGAGACCGGCCCCAGCACCGCGAAGCTGTCCGCACGTCGCTCCGGTCCTCCTCGCCGACCTTTACTCACCGCCTTCCCTAGGGCACAACACTTCTCCAGCGCACAAGTCCCAGCTGCTTTTTCTTTCCGGACCTTTACACATCACCACGCACCAAGAACGTAGTCCCCTTATAGGCAGGATGTCTTCTCCCTCGCCTTTTGCCCACAGTTGTGTCCAGCACCAAGTATGTATGACTCAACCCATGGTGAAGAATGGTTAGTGGAGCTGGGATGATGTGTATATGTAGCTCAGCCTACGCTTACCCTACATGAAGCTCTGAGGTCAATCCATAACACCTGCCTTCAAATATACAGTATTGGGAGTGCAGCTTCGGTGCCGGACTTCAGTGATAGAGAAAAGTATTTCCTCTGGGTTGACAGCACCATAGGCCACCACTTCTGGGCTGTGGGACTGCTCATGCAACCTTCTGGCTATTAGAGTGTGTTCCAAAAAAAAAAAAAAAACAAGTCCACTGGTAGAATCCACTAACCGGGGCTCTTTGCAGCTGTGACGTCGTATGGCTTCAGTGCCTTTGTTTTCCTTAACTGGAGCAGTTTTGTTTTCCCAAGGAAGTGGGTATATGTGGTTTCTTTTCAATTGCTGGTGAGTTATTAAATCATTAAAGTGGGCTTGTATTTGGTTGTTTCCAGTTCAACTCAGTAATATCTGCTCCAAAATAAAGGATACCAATTATATCACACCTGCCATCTTTCTGTATTTTAGAGACACTGCTTTCCATTGCCTTGGTTTTCCTGGTAGCAGGGACTCTAAGGCCTCACCACAGCACAGCCTCCATGGTTTTTATTGGACTGCAATAGGCACAAATATAAAAAAGTAACACAATTTCCCAGCCAGTCAATATGCTACCTGCATACGCTAGCTACTACTGGGATGGTCAGAATTGATCTGCTGCTGGGGGCATTGTCCAGCCAGCCATGAGTTGCCATCTTGATGGGCGTGCCACAGGCACACACGTGTGCATACAACACATGGGAACACCCCCCCACACACACACACACATACCATTATTAGACTGGCATCGTTTTCCAAGAGAACTGATCATTGTAATGATAATGGTCCTATCATTTACCCAACTTGCATCCTTGCTGAATGAGCGTCCCATCTGTATAGCCCCATCTGTATATATGGACTAGACAAAGTGCTCCATTCAGATTTACTTGTCCTTCTTCCTCTTCCATGTGAATGATACCAAGAGCATTCCCTTGTAAGTCACTGCACTAATATGTAAACATCAGCCAGAAACCCAACCCATGACCTTGCTAACATTTGTTGGCCAACCAGGCATTAGATGTGGAGCTTGTTTTCATTGAGACAAGAGTTTCTATAATTCAGGCTGATGTATAATATGCTCCCCACGTTCCTTCCCTCCCCACATGTATGTGTGTGTGTACAAACACATTCTGGAACTCTTCATTCCTGTCTCTGCCTCACGGTGCTGGAATTACAGGCTACAAAGCAAGTTTGAGGCCAGCCTGAGTTGCATGAAGCCCTAGACAGAAGGAGTTGAGAGAAAAAAGGCTCCACTGAGCTCTAAAAGCACTCCTATTAAGCTTGAAGAACATTTGAATAAGTCTCTCAGAAGGAATGCTACAGCTGAAGTGTCTATCGCAATGATAAAAACCACTGTGGTTGTTAGCTCTGATCCTTGTGAAAAAATACTCAAGAAAAACAAAGGACAGTTTTATTTTGCCCAAGTTTTAGCCCATGGTCAACTGACTCCGTTGCTGTCAGACCTGTAACAAGGCAGAACACAATGGCAGTAAAAAGCTGCTCAGCATCGGAGCAGCCAGGAGGCACAAAGATACACAGGCTAGGGACAAGATGTAGCCTCACAGGCTAGGGACAAGATGTAGCCTCCCAGGCATGCCGTGCTCTCTCCCCCTGGCTCTTACCTCAGCTTTTCAGAATAAAGCTACCCCAGTGAGCCCGTGGGTGATGCTGACCTCCTTAGGATCAGCCCCAGTTGGGTGATGCTTCAACACAGATATATTTCATATCCAAACTAAAACAAGGTAGTGTTCAGCATCCTATCCTACATCAAAACAGGTGGGGTGCTAGAATTAGAAAATCACCATTTTTTAAGTCAATAGCTGGTAAGTTTCATTTGTAGTTAGCTGTTGTTTTCAGTCTTGTTCCACAGCCACAGACTTAAATCCCTCCTGCCCGAGCCTGCCAGGTACTAGGAGACAGATGCCGGTCACCATGCTGCCCATTCTGAAATAGCTTCATAAACTTTATTATAGTAAATAACTTCTTAGCTGTATGCTTTCAAATAAGATATAATGAAAGGCATTAATATTAACAGACTTTATGCTTTTACTAAAAAGTCTAGCTGGGCAGTGGTGGTGCACACCTTTAATCCCAGCACTTGGGAGGCAGAGGCAGGCGGATTTCTGAGTTTGAGGCCAGCCTGGTCTATAGAGTGAGTTCCAGGACAGCCAGGGCTACACAGAGAAACCCTGGCTTGAAAAAAAAAAACAAAAATCTATCAAGTGAATTCAACATTCAGTTTACACATTTTAGAAGTATTTTTATTGAATGAGTTTTAACATTGCAAAGTCACCATGAATGCTGTTCCCTACCCTGTCACCTGCATGTTTGTACTTGTATAGAGTTAATTTTTCGATAATCACATGATCAAGCAAACAGCAGTGAATACTCTATTATTCAAAAAGACTTTATGCATTTCATTAAAAAATCATTTTGCAAGTGGTTTCAGCCTTATCAACAATCTCATTTGACACATTCCATACTTCATGCTCTCAAAATAGAAGTGGTCTAAAACTAAAGGGTTTTTTTTAGTTACTAACATTAAAGAATACCATTCGGTTTACAGAACTAAAGTTTAACATTTTACATTATAAGCAGCAATAATTTACTGATATCTGGTAACAAATTCCACTGAAACAGAACACATCCTGTTACATTCAGAAAAGACATTTTGTAAATTTTAATATGCAAAATTATATGCTGCAGTGCAAAAGAAGTAACACCCTACTGTTTCCTGAGCTTTAGGAAATTAACAATGTTCTGACCACTACTCCTGATTTAGAACAGGCTCCTTACTATGCAAAGCCATGTCAAAAGTGTACAATTAAATTAGTTTTTTAGAGAAGTGAAAAGCTTAGCCAGTTATGATTGGTTAGAGTAATAAAAACGTTTTTGAAGCCAAAGTATTTACAGCGCTACAAAGGGTGTGCTGGGTCTGCCTGCAGAACAAGGTCAGAGACCCGAATTACCAACTCTCCCTTTCC
The DNA here is from genome assembly GCF_947179515.1 of Apodemus sylvaticus. Classification (NCBI taxonomy): domain Eukaryota; kingdom Metazoa; phylum Chordata; class Mammalia; order Rodentia; family Muridae; genus Apodemus; species Apodemus sylvaticus. Next base: position 8,228,777 of record NC_067475.1, read on the forward strand.
TTCCAAAACAGTACACTGAAAGATATTCTGGTGAGTTACTTAGCATTAAATATACCAACTTATATATCATTTAACTCCATAATGCCCAGTACAAAGGAATAAATGAGAAAAAAGATGAAAATCAAGAGAATAATCATGCTTTGAGGAATGTTTTGAATGTGTGTGCATCAAGTGAGAATGACTTCTCATTATAGAGCTCTGTGTCCTTAGAACTACAAGGAGCGAGTTTCTACTTCAATCTTTTCCTCTGCTTGTAGTACATCAGGGTCAACATGAACAACTGGAGGTCGGAGGATAACTTCAGGCCCCCCACCATATATAGACTGCAGGAAATTCCATGTTTCTTCTGAAATTTGACCAGAGTCTGCTCCTAAAATTGTATGTATGCAAAAAGAATGATATTTACAAACATGAATCTTTATACAGCTTTTACAGGATATCCAATAGGGCAAACCTCTATGCATGATTGAGAATTCAGCTTGTATTGTATGCTATAAAAAACAATATGTGGTCTGTTTCTAAATGTCTAAAGATCCATTTTCCAAGCTCCTACCAACAACCCTAAAACCTTCCTATAAATAAGAAATGTCTGCCAACTTTTTTACTGTAAGCCTGAACATTTCTGAAATAGGTAAATTACATAATGGCTGGTTATTTTTTTAATCAAGAAAACTCATTAACAAGTAAAAGTCTCAGTATTAAAGCATGATGGTACACATCTGTAATACCAACACTTGGGAGGCAGAAACAGGATCACAAGGTAAAGCCATTCTCAACTACATTCAAGGACAGCCTAGAGGACATGATACCTTGTCTCAGAAAACAAACTGTTTATTAAACTTACCTTGCTTGAGCATCACATTACCACATTTAGTAACTGCAATTTTAGTGTTGTCGATTGGACCTGGGGGATCTAAGTCAAAAGGATAAAAAAAAATTATAAGATGTCCACTTCCAAAGAAAAGCAGCAAAGAACTACATAATTTTATACCTGAAATAATTGAGAGCTATACACATAATCAATTTAGTCATTTTTTAACTGAATATCATTGATTCTTAGTATCTTCTCAGCTTTCAAGATTTCATTTGACCCCAAACCAAGAAAGTTGAGATGTTGCTCAGTACCAAAGTATAATAGAAACTATTTATCTTTTGAATGATCTTTTTTTAATGTTATGTACATTGGTGTTCTGATGGCTTATATGTGTTTGTGATGGTGTCAGATACTCTGAAACTGGAGTGACAGCTGTGAGCCGCCATGTGGGGGCTGAGAATTCAACCCAAGTCCTTTGGAAGAGCAGCCAGTGCTCCTAACCACTGAGCCAACTCGCCAGTCTTCTAGAAAACCGCTCATTTGGAAATTGTAGATCATAATTTTTTTTTTAATGCTACAGCCCTTGAATAAGCTAAAAGAAAGAAAGGAAGGAAGGAAGGAAGGAAGGAAGGAAGGAAGGAAGGAAGGAAGAAACAAACCATAAAATTCTCAATCAGTTCCAAATTGTTTTTTAACCAAAACATTATAAAATGAAATATTAAGATATACCTTTCTTTTAAGAGAAAAGCCATTTTTCTTTGAACATGAAAGTACAGTTAATCCATTCTCAAAAGCTCAACAGGCATGAGAAAGAAAAATGACTAATCTTACAGAGAAATAGGCATATGGTTTTAATATCTGTGGCAAAAAAAATTTTGTTTTGCATAACACATTGTTTAAATAAAATAGTTGAGGACAGTAGGGGAAGAAGAACAAAGTATAATTCCATATATATTTGAAAATAACACAACTGAAAAATAAGCCCAAGGAATTCAAACTATATACTTTTTTTGCAAACAATACCATATCAGGAACACCTTATTTTTTATCATTATTAATATGAATAGCAATAGTAGTATTAAAATAGATTCTCACTAACTAGTCCTGGCTGGCCTGAAACTGGCTATGTAGAAGAGGCTGACCTTGAACTCACAGAGATCTGCCTGCCTCTGCCTCCCCAGTACCAGGATTAAAGGCATGTACTATCATGCTTTCATTCAAGTTATTATCATACATAATTACTTTTAAAAGTCCACATTGTATTCCATTGTATTGGATAAAGTATAATTTTACCTTCCATCCTGGTTTTTTTTTTTTTTTGAGGAGGGGTATTGTTTTCTGTTTTTCTTGAGATACTATCTCTGACCAGGCTGGCCTTGGACTCACAGAGATTCACCGGCCTCTAAAGTTTTTCAACATTAAGATTAAATTTACTTTTATTATATATCTGTGTATATGGGATAAGTGTGCCAGTGCCAGTGGAGACTGGAGCTGGAGTTACAGGTGGTGATACTCTTGCCTGGTGTGGATACTGAGACTTGAAGTCAAATCCCTAAGAAAAGCAACAAGTGCTCTTAACTGCTAAGCCACCCCATCTCTCTATACCCTACAATTAAAATTAAAGGCAAAATTTGTTCAGTTCTTTTATTCTTGCCATGATTAATAATGATACAGTTTATAGCAATAAGACTATAAACTAGAATGTAGTTTTCCTGACAGCATGGGTCTTTTATTGTTCACTGGTGTAATCTCCAATATTCATAAAATTAATAAACGAAAGAAATGGCTAGTAAGCTTTCAGTTAGCCACTTACCTCCATCCTTCCCCTTTACAAAACTCTCCCACTCTCTAAACCACTGCATGCTGATACAGTAGAAAGTAGCCGGGGAGTCCTCCTCTTGAAACGCTCTGTTGAGCTACAGAGAGAAAAGTCAGGCACCTGATATCTGGAACTCACAGCCCTCTCCTCCAAAATCCAACAAGAGCATTTCTCATATATATGTGAGGTAGCACTGAGACTCACACTAGCTGATCTTAGTTAGTTCTGAGATAGACAACAGTGTTGTCTATCAATAAATGATCCTAGATTATGTCTCAAAATATAACAGGCACTTACAGAAGAGGAGCATAAAGGAACAGGTTAAGAGAAGATATTTAATCTTACGAAATGTTTATTAAAAATCTACCACAGCCTACTTTTAAAAAAAGTAAAGATCAAACAGAAACACTTATGTCAAGGAGATGGAACTAGGCCTCAAACGAATAAAGGGTATTTGAAATTTGTCTAATTACAGTAATATTTCCTGTTGGGAAACAATGTGCATGGTATTTACTAGATAAGGATAGATGTACCTAGTGGAGGTTAGGGGTGGAAGGACAAACTGGAAGTCAGTTCTGTCCTTTCATTATGAAATTAGGGGATTGAACTCAGACGAGCCTTCTTGGCACTGAATGTCTTTACCCAGAAAACCATCTAAACAGCCCCATTTCTTTAAATCTAATCAAAACCCTGTAGCCTTGGGGGAAGTCCAGATGGAATTGGAGAGAGAGTGGGAAGGTGTGGGTATGACCTAAATTTGTATTCATATATGAGATTAAAAAATGATCATCCTGCTGGGCAGTGGTGGCGCATGCCTTTGATCCCAGCATTTGGGAGGCACGGGCAGGTAAATTTCTGAGTTTAAGGCCAGCCTGGTCTACAGAGTAAGTTCTAGGACAGCCAGGACTACACGGAGAAACCCTGTCTCAAAAAAAACCAAACCAAACAAACAACAAAAAAGTGATCATCCTCAGATTTGTTATACTCTTCCCCCAACTGCTTTCTGTTTTCTAGGTAAGTTATTTACCATTGAGCTATAGTATCCCCAGTGCCAAAGACTTATTTTCAAAATGACAGTGTGATGTGTCTCAGACTGACCTCAAGCATTATGTAGCCAGGGATGACCTTAAACTTCTGGTCTTCCTACTTCCCTAGTGGTAGGAACACACATGTACCACCATGCCAAGTCTGAACACAGGGCTTTGTGCATGCTAAGTAAGCATTCCTCTGCCCGAGCTACATGCTAGCCCCAAAGATTCGAAATACTGGTTCAGAAGTACCCGGTGATCTGACTTTCTTTATCCTTAAGTGTGACCACAGTGACCTTTTAGTTATTCCCAGAAACCACCCTGATACATTCCTGATTTCCTAGCTTCTACAATCTCAATCCCTCTCCCTCTCTCCCTCTTCACACAAACACACTATTTTTACAACTATTTATGTGACTGTCCTCCCACATATCCTATAAGTTGTTTATTATGATTATTTATTATTATTATTATTATTTACATTTCAAATGTGGTCCCCTTCCTGATTTCCCCTCCACAATCCTCCCACCCACCAACTCTTGCCTCACCCCCCCCCAGCATCCCCCTACACTGGGGCATCAATGCCGCCACAGGACCAAGCACACCCCCTCCCACTGATGCCATAAAAAGCAGTTCTCTGCTACATGGACCAGCCAATGTGTACTCTCTGGTTGGTATCTTGGTCCCTGGGAGTTCTGAGGGGTATGGTTAGCTGATACTGTTGTTCTTACTATGGGGTTGCAATGCCCTTCAGCTCCTTCAGTCCCTCTTCTAACTCTTCCATTGGGGTTCCCCCATAGGCTCAGTCAAATGGTTGGCTGTAAATATCTGCATCTGTGCTGGCCAAGTCTCTCAGAGGACAGCCATGCCAGGCTCCCGTCTGCAAGCATCTTGGCATCAGCAGTAGTATTCAGTGTCTGTAGATGAGATGGGCCCCCAGGTGGGACAGTCTCTTGATGGCCTTTCCTTCAGTCTCTGCTCTGTGTTTTTTCCCTGCATTTCCTGTGAGCCTGGTTATGACAAATCTTTCTTTTAATGCCACATCAACAGACCTATCTTGACCAACTCCTCACACTACTTTTGAGTTCTTTAACCATTGTTCAACATTTTCCTTTTCTATGGCTTTTTTTAAGAGAGGGGTTAAGACAGACGGTGTATCATGTAGCCCAAGTGACCTCAAATTACAGACATTCCTGCTTTTCCCTCCCAATGGCTAGGAACACAGACATGTGCCATCATGCACAACTGCTCATGACCCTTTGATATTTACTAAAGATAAACACTTTGAGGATGAGAGTCTTCTTGGGAAATTCAGAAGCTACTTACATAGGAACCATAAAACAGGATGTACTGGCTGGTTTTGTGTGTCAACTTGACACAGGCTGGAGTTATCACAGAGAAAGAAGTTTCAATTGCGGAAGTGCCCACATGTGATCCAGCTGTGGGGCATTTTCTCAATTAGTGATCAAGGGGGGAGGGCTCCTTGTGGGTGGTACCATCTCTGGGCTGGTAGTCTTGGGTTCTATAAGAGAGCAGGCTGAACAAGCCAGGGGAAGCAAGCCAGTAAGGAACATCTCTCCATGGCCTCTGCATCAGCTCCTGCTTCCTAACCTGCTTGAGTTCCAGTCCTGACTTCCTTTTGTGATGAACAGCAATGCAGAAGTGTAAGCTGAATAAACCCTTTCCTCCCCAACTTGCTTCTTGGTCATGATGTTTGTGCAGGAATAGAAACCCTGACTAAGACACAGGATATGAAAAATTCTGGGTCTATGTATGAAGGTACTAAAGAAATCAAGAACTGGGTATAGTGATACACAATCTCTTTGGGTAGTGATACAGTGTGGTGGTGTGTGAATATGCTTCATCCAGGCAGTGGCACCATTAGGAGATGTGGCCTTGTTGGCAGGAAGTAAGTCACTTCGGGTGTTGGCTTTGAGACCCTCCTAGCTGCCTGGAAGACAGTCTTCAGATCAAGATGTAGCACTCTTGGCTCCTTGTCCAGCACCATGTCTACCTGGACGCTGCCATGCTTCCTGCCACAATAATACTAGACTGAATCTCTGAACCTGTAAGCCAGCCCCAATTTTAAATGTTGTCCCTTGTAAGAGTTGCCTTGATCATGGTGTCTCTTCTCAGCAATGGAAACCCTAACTAAGGTTAGCAAGAAGATCAAAAATTCAAGGCCAGCTTGGGATACAGAGACCCTAACTCAATAAGAAAGAAAGGCAGGCCAGCAGTATTGCTCAGTGAATAGAGGAACTTGCCAGCAAGCATGGCGACCAGAGTTGGATCCCTTTGGCCCATATAGTAGAAGGAGACAACCAACTGCCGCAAGTCATTGTTGGTACCCATCATTTAAACCCCAAGGTCCTGTGCTCACTTCATTTCCTTGGACTTCCAGTTCTTCAAACTGATCCTATCTGCTTTTTTAATTTTTCAAAAACTCCACTTAGTTTCCAGGCCACTGAGGTCACCTATTTCCTGACCAGATTGCTTATGATTTGGACATAAAATGCCCCCAGGCTACACCTAAAACTGGCAGCAGAACTTGGTATCAACAACATACTGCTGCTTTTGTGTTGTGCAAAATATAACAGGATTCCTGGAAGCTTGTATCAAGGTTACAGAAAGCCAAGGAAGCAGGCAAATGTGTGGCAGGGTCAGAGCCCACATAAGGAGGCCGAGAAGGCTAAGCTGCATTGGGATTCCTGGAGAGGCAAGAACTATGGGGTATCTGCCAGAAAAGCTGCTAGCACTGGATGCAACTATCAAAAGAAAGGTCATATGTGCCACATGCAAAAGAGCATAGTGTTTCCAATTCATTCATGATGGTACACATTAGTCATCCATGACCTTTTATTGGGGGTGAGACAGTGTCTTATGTAGCTCAAGCTGGCCTCAAACTAGTAATATATGGCTACAGATTATGTCAACCCTGATCATCCTGCTTCTACCACACAGGAGTGTTCTATACCAGGCTAATTGTGTTATTTTCATTCTTCCTAGATAACTGAGGTTGACTTCAAGTGCTTAGATAACAGAAATGCCCAAATTCCTCAGAAACAATTTTAAAATTCTTGATAGGGGCTGTACAGGGCCTAACCAGTTTGGTATTGTTCAAGCCAATAGTAGAGCACTTGTCTATCATGCATAAGGTTCTAATTCTGATTTTCAGCATCAAACACATACACAAAGCTCACATGCATGTATGCACCAATTGTTCCTTTACAGTAATTTTACCATAGACTATGTCCTCTAAAGGACTAATCTATCAGAATAAAGAGATCCACCCACCTCTGCCTCCCAAGTGCTAGGATTAAACGTGTGTGCAATCACTGCCCAACCTTGGCTGACCTGGAACTTACTATGTATACCATGGTTCAAAATAAAATGAAGCTGGGTGTTTATTAGCTCCTGACTTTACAGTCATGAATGAACCCCACCATTCATGAATCTAATTAGGCAAAAGTATACACAAATCTCACCAACCTGAACACAGTGAAATCCTGTCTCAAAATAACAAAGGGACTAATGATAAAGTTCAGTGACAAGACATGGACCTAACATGTGGGGCCCTAAGATCAAAGCCCAGTACCCCATCCCACATAACCCACCCTCAAAGAAACACCCTGGAACCACAGCTGTGCAAACACTTCTTAAAAATAAAGTCTTTAATGCTAAATGGTGGTGGTACACACATTTAATCCCAGCACTCAGGAGGCAGAGGCAGGTGTATCTCAGAGTTTGAGGCTAACCTGGTCTACAGAGTAAGTTCCAGGACAGCCAAAGTTTACACAGAAAAACCCTCTTTCTGAAAACAAACAAACAAACAAAAAACCCAAACAAACAAACAAAAAACTTGCCTTAAAAAAAAACAGAAAGAGATTATAATATTGCATTCGCTGTAGCATGTACAATGATAAGTGACTATAAACTTGGTAACCAAAAAGGGAAATCTCTCTCTCTCTCTCTCTCTCTCTCTCTCTCTCTCTCTCTCTCTGTCTCTCTCTCTCTTTTGTTTTTTTGAGACAGGGTTTTCTCTGTGTAGCCCTGGCTGTCCTGGAACTCTATAGACCAGGCTGGCCTAGAACTCAGAAATCCACCTGCCTCTGCCTCCTAAATCCTGGGATTAAAGGCATGTGTCACCACTGCCTGGTGGAAATCTCTTTTCTCACAGTTTTGGTAACAAGAATCCATAATCAAAGTACTGAGGAAACTAGTCCCTGGAGATCTAGAGAGATCCCATGTCTGAATCCAAGGGGCAACCTGTGGCTAGACCGCTTCTATCTACACCTCCATCTTTCTTCCCCCAGCATTCTCTTCCTTCTGTGTGTATCTTCTCACTGTCTCTTAAAAGGGGCACTGACTGGATTTGGGGTCTGTATAAACAACTCAGTATGATTTCACCTCAAAATCCTATGTAAAGTTTCTACTCAAGGTCACATTTGTCATTAAGGTCAATTCACAAAAGACACACATGGAAATATCCTTTTAGGATCCAACAAGCAATTAATTGATTACAGACACTACTCACTATTTCCATAACCTTTAGCCAGAGATTAAAACTTAACTTTACAAAGACCTAACAGTTAAGATGCTGACGACTCAGACCCTTCAAGAATGAAGGTTCAGGTTCCTTTAACAACCAACCCCTAGCAGCCACACCAGTTGCAGACTACAGATGACTCTAGGGAGAAAACATACAATTTGGGGATGGCAAATTCACACCACATAGAAAAGCACCCACAGGAAGCAGAATGCAAGAACTGTGGTGAACGGAGCGGGTACGGTCACGTGCAGGCAGGCACTGCCATCCACTGCGGCTCTCTCACCCGTTCTCCGCTAACTACCAGGTCAGCATCTTTAGCGCACATCATCTACAATTTGAAAGTGCTACTACTTTTACCCGAATAAAAATTTCCAATTCAGTTTTCCTTCGTTTCTCAATCTTCTCTGCCTCAATCTGGCAAGTGTGGCAAATGTAGAGATGGTTGACAGCAGGCCCTCCTCCATACCTAAGCATGACCATAAGAACAAAGTCACAACCTCAGGAAACCCTCGTTCTAGGAAACTACTTCTAGCTCTTTAGTCAAGTGTTTAAATTCCCAGTTACAAATACATCCTGAATTTGACAAGATGGCTCAGTGGGTCTTGGTCTTCTCAGGACCCACATGATGGAAACAAACAACTCTCTCCCTCAAGTTGTCCCCCAACCTCCACCCATGCTCTGCAGCACAAAAGCACACCAAGTAATTTTTCTAAAAATTATTTAAAGAATAAATCCTATAGGAAAACTCTCAAAGTAATATGAAAAAAGTTGAAAGTAATATACAAAAAAAAAAAAAACCCCACTGTCAATTTTACATTTTCCAGGGCCAACAGCATTATCACTGAGTCCCTAACCTGCTTTACGTACATTTCAACGTTCCCTTATAGCTACAACTTTCCCTTCCACTACAGCATTAGAAACCATAGCAAAATGAAAGTGGCTCCAAAATTAGCACAAAATTTTCTCTTAGCTATACAAGCACAGACCCAATCAAATGAAGACTGCTCATGCTCAAGTGAGAAGCACTCAGTGAATGCATTTTTAATATTTAAAATGCTTAGTTGGGAAATAACATTGTAAAATTATTTAAAATTTGGGATTAAGAATATTAAATTTTGAGCTAGGAAGATGGTTAAGAGCACTGATTGCTCTTCCAGAGGTCCTGAGTTCAATTTCCAGCAACCACATGATCTGTAATGGGATCTCTGTTGCCCTCTTCTGGTGTGTATGGAGATAACTACAATGTACTCACATACATAATTGCCAGATGCTGGAAAGAACCCAGGTATCCCTCAACAGAAGAGTGGATGCAAAAAATGTGGTATATCTACACAATGGAGTACTATTCAGCCATTAGAAACAATGAATTCATGAAATTCTTAGGCAAATGGATGGAGCTAGAGAATATCATACTAAGTGAGGTAACCCAGACTCAAAAGGTGAATCATGGTATGCACTCACTAATAAGTGGATATTAACCTAGAAAACTGGAATACCCAAAACATAATCCACACATCAAATGAGGTACAAGAAGAAAGGAGGAGTGGCCCCTGGTTCTGGAAAGACTCAGTGAAACAGTATTCAGCAAAACCAGAACGGGGAAGTGGGAAGGGGTGGGTGGGAGGACAGGGGAAGAGAAGGGGGCTTGCGGGACTTTCGGGGAGTGGGGGGGCTAGAAAAGGGGAAATCATTTGAAATGTAAATAAATTATATCGAATAATAAAAAAAAAAATAAGAAAAGGAAAAAAAAAAAAAAAAAAAAAAAAGAAAAAAGAACTTCTAATTTAGTAGTATACAACTATGTAAACTTTTAGTATTGGGGAGATGTACCACCATTCAAATAAGGTACAAACAATTATATACCACAGTATATCCTACAGATAGTCCATTAAAATTTTCCATTATTTAGACTAAGTCCATTAAAAATCTCCCTATGCATACTTTAAAACAAATAAAGAAAAAAGAATATTCTTCATACATGTCAAATAATACACTGAGTATGACATAATCCAACACTTCTATAACTACTTTCAATTTGTTTGATTTTTTTAATTTTTATTTTATGATTTTTTTATTTTTTTTTATGATTTGTTTTATGATTTTACTTTTGTATTTAAAAAACAAACCTGCTATAGAGGTTATCCCAAATGTTCTGAGGCAGCATCAAAACTAAGTCTTCAATATAACTTGCTTTTCGTGGAGGAATACCTAAAACATATTTAACAGTCTACTTTATTTTTCATTCCTTAATTTCTTTATATGACTTTCAAAGGCTGTGCTAAAATTAAACAAAGAGCTCAAGGTAGATAAGCTTTTGAGTAGATATTTGAGATAGTTACTCAAAGTAGATAAACATTCTCTCACATAAAGTAATTTTTAATGGTAAATGGCCAATCCTCCACCCCATCCCCCCTCTGGAGACTCTGTAGCTTAGGCTGGCCTCCAATTCATAGCAATTTTCCTACCCCAGGCTCTCACATACTGGGTTTATAAGATTATACGGATGATCACATGCCCTGCAATCAATGAGCTTAAATCTCTCCAAAAAAAAGTAAGGGAAAAGCACTTTTGGTGACTGTGCTTCCTAAAGATGAGCATGTATTTTGAACTATACATTCAGTATTTTTATTTGTGTTTATTTGGTAGCACTAGGGTTTGAATCTAGCATATACAAACCGACCATTCCATCAACCACTAATCAGATCAGAACTTTAGGTTTCTATATACAATACAGGGTATTCCCATACCCAGTAGTTTCACTACATAATTAACACTAGCAAGTCACCAACTATAAAGGTCAGTCAAAGTGCCCACACAAGTCTATTTATAACTACAGGACAGAGAGTGAGAACTCATCAATCACAGAGGTGTGATGTACACTTCACAAAGCCTAAAGATGCTTCCATACTTCTAAAAGTCAGCTATTTATGAGAAAAAGAGAGGTAGGAACTACAGATAAAGGTATCAGCTAATCCCACCACACAGGAATGGCTCTCACAAAGCAAGTGTTTGTAGAACGCTCACCCAACTGTAATTAGCCATCCATGTCTAACTCTAGCATAAAATTATTTTCCCAACACTGAAATAGTCTTTGGTATACTTAAGCTCTAGAACTAGGTTTCAGTGACACAAGCCAATTTCTGAAATTATAAGGAATCAAATACACTGAGCTCTAAATGGTGATGGGCAATAAGCAGGAGAGGAAATCCTTGATTCTTTTCTAATTGCAAATTAAACAGAAACGTTCTATCACTATTTTACATAACAGTATTCCTTACCTCCATGAATACAGAGAAAATCATTATTTGAAATAGGGCCAGGTTCAGCAAAGGTCTTAAATTTATTCAACCACTGACGCGATACATAGAACTGAAGGAGGCTGGGCTCCATTATGTTCAGCAGGTTTGATATCCTCCGCCTCTCCTTTTGTGCCTCCTCACTGCTCTTCCTATTGAGAACAACAATTCGTTAATTTTAATACACATTTTACTACATTAAACTAACAGCATGACTCTTCTCTTCATTATTAGTTTTATCACACATACTGTAACTGTGGATCTTATCAGCCCTAAGGAATTTCAAGAAAAATACTCTTTGTCCCACTTCTCAATACATTATACATTACCCTGGAAGTGATACTGAATCTTAACCATGAGTATCCATGTAATTACTAGTACAACATAGGCACTCAGCATTAGTACGGTCAAGTTGCTAAGCTGTATTCTTGGTTCCTGTTTCAGTATCTAGCATTTTCTTTTATAAAATACTGAAAATTATAAACACTTTTATAATAATTTCTTCTTTACTACTGGATATTTTAGGGAAGAAATTTGGTAATTAATTCCAACTTTGTCTACTTTTTTTCCCCTTTTAAGTAAAAACTAATCCTGGGCCAGTGAGATGCTCATTAGGAAGGGTGCTTGTCACCAAATTGGAGAACCTGAGTTCAATTCCCAAAACCCACTTGGTAGAAGGAGAGAACCAACTCCTAAAAGTTGTTCTTTGAACAAATGAACTTTTGTGCATGAAGGCAGGCACATGCATGCATACATACATAAATACATACACACACACACACATGGTAAAGAAAGAAATGAGGGGGCTGGAGAGATAACTCAGGAGTTAAGAATATTTGCTGTTCTTTGGAGGAATTGGGTTAGATTCCCAGAACCTATATGGTAGCTCACAACTATCCATAACTCCAGTTCTAGGAGATCTGATAACCTCTTCTGACCTCCTCTGACACAAAGCACACATGTGATACACAGGCATACATACATGTAAAATACCCATACATATAAAATAAACAAAAACATTTTTAAAAAAAGTACTTAATTTAAAACACAATATATCCCTTTGCCTATCTATGAAGTCTTAATTTTCTGAACAAAGTATCATTCTGTAAACAGCTTCTTTATCTTACTCATAAGAGTACACAGCATTGTAATCTTCACCCATGAACCCCGACAGTCTCAGAAGCACAGATCCCTAGGAAGACATGTTTTTCCCATGGCCATGACAGTCTCCATCACCTGTAGAAGAGGACATAAGCCTCGGCGTTCTGCACAGTGGACTCTGAGACTTCAGTGACACTCTGGTCGTCAAACTCGTACCACAGGTTATTTAGGTTGTTCCGGCAGTAGGCGATGTAGTGCCCACCTGTAAAGCAGGAAAGTGTGTGTTATTTAAGTTGTTCCGGCTGTAGGTGATGTAGTGCCCAACTGTAAGGCAGGAAAGTGTGTGTTATTTAAGTTGTTCCGGCTGTAGGTGATGTAGTGCCCGCCTGTAAGGCAGGAAAGTGTGTGTTATTTAAGTTGTTCCGGCTGTAGGTGATGTAGTGCCCAACTGTAAGGCAGGAAAGTGTGTGTTATTTAAGTTGTTCCGGCTGTAGGTGATGTAGTGCCCGCCTGTAAGGCAGGAAAGTGTGTGTTATTTAAGTTGTTCCGGCTGTAGGTGATGTAGTGCCCGCCTGTAAAGCATGAAAAGTGGGTTACAGTGCCGTACGCCAGACCACAGAGCAGCTGAGGCACGTCGTCAACAGTGCCTGTGCTCTTACTGCTTTAGTAAGACAGGACGAACAACAAGTGTCACTGTCTCTTTTTGTCTTGAGAATAGATCTAACTAATGTAGCCCAGGTTGGTCTTGAACTGACAATCCTCCTACCTTAGCTTCCCAAAAGCTGAGAATATGAGTGTTCCACCACGCCCACCTTAGACATGCAGCTCTGAAAAGCCTGTACAAAACTCACCTTGGTATGGTTGTTACCATTTGTACTTCTAACTTTAATTTCAATTATTCCAAATAGCCTAGAAAATATGTAATGCCTTAAAGCATTGGAAATGCTTCCTCTACCGCTTAATAACTGTACAGCTTACAGGTTACAAGATCGTAATTGCGCGCGCGCGCGCGCACACACACACACACACACACACACACACACACACGCACAAATAATTCGGGCAATGTTATAACATCTTTATTATCTTAACTGTGGGGAGTTTTTATTTCCCGGTCTCTGTTGCCTGGGCTCCTTGAGCTTGGAGCACTCAGGTTTGACAACAAGACTAGATTAGATTGCTAATCTGTACTCCTGGTACCTGGTTAACTAGCTGGCATTTTTGGGGGGTTTTGAATTCCTAATCCTCCTGCCTCAGACCCCTGAGTACTGGAACAACAGGCATATGTCACCACACCCAGCTATTTTCCTAAATGTGTATTATTACTTTGTGTGGTCTGCCATTTTCCTAATAATAAGCACTAAAATGTTTTTAAATTTTTCTTCCTTTGGTTAAGTCAGGCTTATTTAAGCAATCAACTTGGATACATGTTTTAATCAATCAACTTAGATACATGTTTTTTAATCAAAAACAAATATCTGGCCATTGTACTTACTACTTGCAGTCCCATGATGACAGATGACTGACAGGAGATCATACGTCACAATCTGAGCTGGGCTATCCTTTGCAAGAAATGGCTGAAGGTCCAGGCCTTCCAGGGGGAAGGAAACATGGGTGCTAATTTTGGTGGAAAACATCAGTTCATGTCGAAATCTTTTAAGGTGGATACACAAAATCTAAAAAAAGTACAATTCAACATCCAAATTAATCATTAGAAAGGATTATAAGTGGTTAAAAAAAAGTACACTAAAGTTTTATTGTAAAAACAAGAAAATGTGGCATCATCATATAAAATTATATTAATTTAAATGTTTATTTTAAAATTGTTATTTCAACTTGAGGGAGTTGAGGGTCTTTTCCCCCATTTTTAAGAGCCCCGGTCGCAGTGTGTGGACGCACAGACACTTGCTCAGCAGCCACCCCTGGCTCACCTTGTTCTCAGTTAGAGGCTATGAATGAGTTAACTACCCCAGCTCTAACCTGGCTCCAGAGACGCCGCCATGCGGCAGAGTGAGCACGGCTCTTCCGGAGCTCAGTGCCACTGGCTGTCTAGCTGTGAACCTCAGACTGCAGGGCCCTGCACTGTCTGCTGACATGTTCAGCACCACACTGTTTGATGGTGTTATATATTCAACCCAACCTCCTGCAATGAATCGTAAAGGTAAGCATGGTAAGTCCATGCTACAGCCACTCTGAGTTTACTACAGCACGTGACATTAATACATTACCACAGTTTATAAACAAGCAACAGTGAAGTCATACCTCAGGAAACTTCTGTACTTTACAAAACTTTACTCCATTCCTCAACCTAAAGATAAAAATAGAAAAGTTAAAAAAAATCTACAAAACACTTATCATATTTAAGTGTATCATGGAAAAAATCTTTCAGAAAATATCAAGAAAGAAAGTATCAGAGTAACAATATTCCTGAGTTATGTTA
The DNA here is from genome assembly GCF_947179515.1 of Apodemus sylvaticus. NCBI lineage: Eukaryota > Metazoa > Chordata > Mammalia > Rodentia > Muridae > Apodemus > Apodemus sylvaticus. Next base: position 8,243,824 of record NC_067475.1, read on the forward strand.
CATATTTATACACTAACCTAACAATAAAATCGCCCTTAATATAAAAAATTAACTTATACCAACATATCACTGATAAAAAATTAAGTTACTACACAATACTTTGATTTGAATTAGGGACTAGCTATTTGGCTTGTCCTGCCATCACAAAGCCGTTAGGTTCTATCTCCAGCACTACATAGCTCTAGCATGGTGCACACACCTAGACTCAGTACTCAGCAGGTGGAAACAGAAACATATGAAATTCAAGGTCACCCTCAGCTACCTAACAAGCTCAAGGCCAGCCTGAGACACATGAGATCCTGCCTTTAAAAAATTCACACCTTTAATCCCTGCACACAGGAGGCAGAGGCAGGCAGATCTCTAGGACTTTGAGTGTAGCCTAGTTTACAGAGTGAATTCTAGGACAGCCAGGGCTATCCAAAAAAAGCCCTGTCTTGAAAAGCAAAACAACAACAACAAAAAAAATTAGCATTAAGTAATGTACCATTGTCTAAATTTTAAATATGCAGATATTAAGTAAATCTGCATAGTGTAAAATCCAACTCTTCAAGATCTATAATTCAAGTTCATATATTCTTTTGGTTTATTTTGCTTTGAAAAAATGTCTTGTTATGAAACCCAGACTAGGCTCAAATTTATAATCCTCCCACCTCACTGCTGATAATATCAGCATGTACCACTTACTTGGCTTTAAAACCATTATTTTATCTATTTATTTATTTATTTGTTTGCTTGCTTCTTTGTAATCTTGTTTTGGTTTTTGAGACAGGGTCTCTCTACATAGCCCTGGCCTTCCTGGAACTCACTATGTAGACCAGGCTGTCCTCTAACTCCCAGAGATCCACTTGACTCCAGTTCCCGAAAGCCAGGATTAAAGGCGTGAGCCACCACACCTGAACCATGACGTGGTATGTAAGCATCGCGCCCAGCCTGAAAACCTTTACTCTTAATGTTGGGAAATTTGGAGGAGGGGGCAAAGAGTGATCATTTCAAATAATACTGGGACTGAAGAAATGGCTCAGAGAATAAGAGTACTGACTGCTCTTCCAGAGGACCCTAGTTCAATTCCCAGCATCTACATGGCAGCTCACAGCTGTCTGTTACTCCAATTCCAGGGGAACTGATACCCTCGAAGAGACATACATGCAGGCAAAACACCAATGCCCATAAAAAATTTTAAAAACAGAAATCATCAAATAATCAGTATTAATATACATTTGACAGATCTGCTCTTGTCATCTGGGGTGAACACTGGTTCACCCCATGTCTCCTTCATGTCTGTATCCTTCTGCCTGGCATGTTTGGCTGCAGTGAGGTGCCTGCCTCTTCAGACTCAGTCTCTTTTTAGATGCCAGCCAGGACTTCCAGACAGACAGAGAACACAAATCTTTCCACACGAGTAAGAGAGGTATGTATGTATGTATGTATGTATGTATGTATGTATGTATTTTTACCTTGCCTTGACATTGTTCTACTCCATTCTATCATAAGAAGGACAAACAATTGAAATTTAAAGTTTCTCTGTTGTGACTGGCAGTAGCTAAAAGTCTGTATTAAGACTCCAGCTTTACAGACTGGAATGCTCAGCCATTAAGAACACCCACTGTTCTTACAGACAGAGGACCCCGATTCAGTTCCTAGCATCCACACACAGATGGCTCATAGCCATCTGTAATTCTAGTTTCAGGGGATATGCTGCCCTCTCCTAACCTCCATGGGCATTGGGCACATACATGCTGTGCATACACACGCACAAGCATACTCATACACATCAAATGAAAGTAAATCTTTAAAAATAAAGATTCAAGCTTTTCTTGGAAGTTCATTATTGTTGGCTTACAGGAATTCCAAAAAAAAATTTCAATTTCCTCTACCTTAAAAAATACTTTTTTTGGGGATTTGGTTTTTTGGAGACAGGGTTTCTTTGTGTAGCCCTGGCTGTCTTGGAACTCACTCTGTAGACCAGGCTGGCCTCAAACTCAGAAATCCACCTGCCTCTGCCTCCCAAGTGCTGGGATTAAAGGCATGCGCCACCACTGCCCGGCTATAAATCAAAAATACTTGTTTATCAAATCTCTACTCCATTTTTCTGATATCACCAATTTCTGATACTGTTTGTTTGCTGTAGTTGCTGGCTTCTAGCTGGCCTAGAACCCAATATCTAGATCAAGTTGGCAGGTTTCTGTGATGGGAATAAAGGTGTGCTCCACCACACCCAAAAGAGGTTTTTAAAAAATTATTACAAGACAGACAATGGAGCTGGAAGTAGATATAAAGAAAATGAGGCTTGACCATTCTGTTCTGCACCCATAACAGCAGATACTGTGACCATGGGGCAGCCTCTCCGAATGGTCCACACAGCTGTGCCCTTCACTTCCAGGGTGCTACTGCTACCATAGCAATCCAACAAAGAGTCACTCTGTGTCATGTAGAGTTAATGCAAACTCACATACTTCATTCCTTAAAATCCTCACATTTATCAATATATTGCATCAGGCTATTAAACATTTAATTTAAGCATGTTTTACCAAATAACCAATCTGAATTTTCCAAAGCATCAAGTATAATTAACTCCATGAGCTCAGTTCAGATAACCAAGAAAAATACAAAGTATGAAAGTGAAGCAGTGTCAGTTACTCACTTTTTGCATTTTTCACAGCTGTACATATTGTCGCCTGTGAACAGAACAGACCTAGTCATTCAGCTAATTACCAGCACACTGCTCTGTGATTCCCAGATGTCCTGACTTCACAGCACAAGACAGTGACCTGCCATGACATTTACTTCCCTACAGTCACCACCCTCCCCTCCCCTCTCCTTTTCAGTGTGATGGCCTAACTCAAAATTTAGTTGCTTCATGTATTCCCTGAACAGAATTGACTATTTCCTGCCACATGCCCAAGCATGGTGCTGGGCATCAAAGCAAAGCTTAGGACTGTAGTGTCAAGTCTGGAATGGTGATTTCTTTCAAAAAATAGATATTATAATATCTATAAAAATATGTTTTCATTTTAATCCCAGGTGTGGGACATAGGGCTGTTTCAGATTGTCCACAGCAGCTGACTATGATTTGCCTCCTGCTCTGGAGGGGGCATGATTTTGCCAGCTGCAGATGTTTCTGCAAGTGTGTAATGTTTGGAATTCTGGAGACTTTTCAGAGGGTATAAAATGCTAAGGCCCTAGGGGTGGGAGGTTTGTTGGTAGGTTGTTGTTTGGTTGTTCATTACTATTGGTCACACACAAAGAAGAAACAAGAAAACAAAATTAGATATCCTGATGCCAAAGATCACACTTGTACCAAGGAGCTCAACACCCCTAATCAGCAGGAAGTAGTCTAAGGAGATGCATAAGTACTATTCAACTGTCCAAAATGCAACGTGAGATTCACCTGCAGAAGCCAGTCATAAATATGATCATGTCTCTTACCTTTAAGTTCATCTCTGGCGAAGAAGGCAGCAAGACAATCTTGCAAGGTTACTACTGGACCCCAAAACCAGCTAGGGACACATGAGACAACAAACCTGAAACATCATTGACAGGAGAGGAAGGAAGTACTCTGCTAGTACAGCAGAAGCAGCCATACCCACAACCCATCCACACAGAGAAAATAAGCACACACCTCTTCACGTACTCCATGAAGAAAGCTATCCACCCCTGCGGTGCATACGCCTCACCACATGACCCCGCCTTGACGACGGATGGGCGACCGGAAGAATGTAGCTTCGCCAGATCCTCCTTGCCAGGGATCGGCAAAGACAGGTCCTGAAAGGTCTCAAGGGTCACAGACACCTGCAAGGGTTTGGTTTCAACAGGATGGAAAGAATCCAATACAGTTATTTACAAGATTACATTTCTTCCAAAGATGAAAGCAAGTTATTATAAGCAAATATAAACAACAAACGGCTTTTAGAATACTACAAATAGAAATGAGCCTGGTTTGCTTTGTACCAGGTGCTGTTTCAAATATAATCGTCACACAAACCACTAGCATTCTTATGGCTCTGAGATATTACTGTAGTAAGGACAACAAATCCAGCTACCTGGCAATGGGAGACTGACATTCATAGTCTTTTTGGGGGTGTTGGCAAGGACTGGACCTTATTATATGCTATATCATCAAGCTGTGTTCAAAGCATTCTCTCTCCTTAACCTCTAAAGTCCATGAAACTGCAGGCTGTTTAAGAGAGGTGAGGAGAAAACCAGATCTGACACCAGCCAGCACTGAACCACAGGGATGCCCATGGGAGATACACTGCTTCAGGCAACCATGGAGTAGATACCACACTATAAGGACTATAGTACCTGTGCTAACAGAATCTTACATGACAGTCACATGCAGTCTGTCCTTAACTGCAGCACTATATACATATACAGGTAAAACATTCAGGAAAATACACCATTGATGTGAAAATGACCCTACTGAATGCCTTACATTTGACTTAACATAATACAATAATTGAAAGTTGATTTCTCTCTTGTTTCTGAGACATTAGTTCCCAGAAAAATTAAGAAATCCTGAAGGATTGGGTGTTAGTCAAATCCTCATGATAATTTATGTTTGAGACAAGACCCTATTTATGAATTTGGTGTTATTATTGGAGCACCTATATCATTTACAAGCTACCCGCAAAGGCAAATAGAAGAACACACTCACTGCCTTCTGCTTGTGAATGCATGCATTTCTGGGCATGCCTAATTTCATCAGCCTTGGGAGAATAAGCACTGTTAACAATCTCTTGTTACCAAGCAACTTCTCACCTTTACATGTAACCAAAATAAAGAGCCCATGGTCCTTCACCAAGGATGTGGGTGGCACTGTTACTCTACATCTAAACTCATGTATAATTGACACACAAGAAATGCATGCCTGGTCCACATAGCAATAAACTATTTAATTCTTCCTATCTTCAGGTTTTTAAAACAACATTTGACAGAAACATCCTATGTCATGGTTCCCATACTCACCCTATCACATGTCAGACACTGTACTGAACTAATGATTGTTCCATCAAATATGTCAGAAATGACACTTCTGTATTTCTTATGTTGCTTTTTCCTTTTTGGAGATGCAGACTGAGCTAGGATTAAAAGACAGAACATTAAAAAGAATAAAGTTAATTCCTTGAATATTTTCCTGTAAAATATTTTTGAATTGTTTTGGGATTTCATTTTTTGAGGTAGGATCTCATGTGGTTCAGACTGGCCTCAAGTTCAGGAGATTCTGAGGCTGACTCTGAATTCCTGATCCTCTTCCCTCCATCGCATTATGATACTAGATTAGAGGAGCGGTGCCATGTCTGGCTTTCCCTGGATATTTCCTTTTTAATTGTACTTACCTATTACAATGTATATGTATGTGTCTGTTGCATGTACATCTGTGTGCTCATGGAAACCAGAAGAAGGTATTAGATTCCCTGGAGCTAGAGTTAGGAACAGAGTAAAGCTGCCTGCTATAAATGGCAGGCACTGAGCTCTGCACAGTCTACCCACTGAGCCATGCCACACTAAGCCTACTATATGTTCAGCAGGAAGCAGCACTTCCTGTCCAACCGCAGACTTGTGTTTGATTCCCAAAACCCACATAATGGAGGGAGAAAAAACAAGTTCTCTCCTGACCTCTTACAAGTATGCTGTGGCATGTGTGTATCCAAACACATACACACAAACATATATAAGTCAATAAATATAAAAAATAATTACTGTACTATAAAGGAATTCAAAATACCACTCAACATTATTACTTTAGGGCTAGAGAGATGGCTCACTTGCTGTTCTTCCGGAGAACCAGGTTTTGGTTCCTAACACCTACCTACATAAGGCATCTCACAACTGTCTGTAACTCTAGCATCAAGGGATCCTAGGTCTTCTCCTGGCTTCCATGGACACCCAAAAACATGCAGCATATACACATAGAAACAAACTTATACATGAATAAAAGTAAAAAACATTCTTAAAGAAAAAATTAGTGCTGGGTAGTGGTGCATGCCTTGAATCCTAGCACTTTCGAGGCAGACATAGGTGGGGCTCTGAGTTCAAGGTCAGCCTGGTAAGTTACAGGACTTCCAAGGGTATACAGAGAAACCTGTCTCAAAAAAACCAAAACAAAGAAAATCGTTACTTTAAACAGATAAGAGAAGCCAATCAAAAATCAAACAAGGCTTCAGCTGGTTTTAAATTACTTAGGATTCTTGGTCACATAAAATGTACACAGGGGAATATAAAAAGAATCTGAAATTAATAATAACAGCACAATACTCTAGTCATTTGTCCCATGTGCAAAAGGAGGAGTTGGCCCCGTTCCTGGGATACTTATGGCCCACAAGTCAAAGGAAGCAGCAACAGCTGGGAGAGGCAGGGAGAGGCCATAAGGACAGAGCAGGAGGCCCAGTTGCACACTCCCCTTAGAACAACGTTCCGACTGCACTGCTGTTAGTGAGGTGTACTGTATACGCTCCTCTGGCTTGCCCACCTACAAATACAATCTTACTCTTTTCTTAAATCTTAATAAAGTCCTTTGCCAAGACTCACCAGTTCTTTTACAGATGGTGTCTTTGTTTTATACACGGGAGTGAATGTGTATGAAGTACAGAGGTCAGAAGACAACTTGATGAAGTTAGTTCTTTCCTTTTACTTTTGTTGTGGATTCTAAGGGATCAGACCCAGGCTGTCCAGCTTATACAGCAAGCACTGCTATCCTCTGACCAACCTTTCTGCCATGTTTCAAGTCTATATACAGCAAGCACTGCTGTCCATTTTAAGAAAACCTTTAAGGCCTCCAGCTGTTTCTTTGTTCACTGTTTGAGACAGGTTCTCATCATGCAATTCTGACTTGGCCCTTAATCTCCTATTTAGATCATACTGTCCTTGGACTGAACTCCACACAGATCATCCTTCCTGTGAGTACTGGGATTAAAGGCATGCACTACTCATGGGGTCCTCTCTAAGTTTTATAGTCGTATATTTTATAATACTAGCATTTTGATGCAAAGCTGGTGGCAATGCAGAATGATACATTCTGAAAGACAGGCAGCTTGGTCCAGTGCTGAGCATGAAATGAACATAGAACCTAAGAAATGGGGCTGGAGAGGTGGTGCAGTGGTTTAAGAGCACTGGCTTCTCTTCCAGAGGACCTAGGTTCAATTCCCAGCACCTACATGGCAGTTCACAACTGTCTGTAACTCCAGTTCCAGGGAATTCCAGTTCCAACACCCTCATACAGACAGACATTTAGGCAAAGAAACAACAATGCACATGAAATTAAAAATAAATAAATTCTTCTAAAAACCCAGGAAATATAATTCTAAGGCCTTAACTCTGATCTAAGAAAAACTTAACATATAAAAACTGTACATACATGTTTGTAGCAGTATTACTTATAACGGCTAAAAACTGAAAACAAGTCAAAACTCCCTTGATGAGTGAATACAGTGGTTTGATGACACAGATGAAACACACTTGGTAAGGAAAAGAAACAAAGAAACTGGACATACAGCAGTGCAGCCAGTTCTTAACTCCATTATGTTACATGGAAAAGGCTGCTTCTTCGTGTGTGTACTGTGAGGCATCATTCAGGGCACTCTGGGGCAAGGAAACCATCAGGAGCAGTGGGCTTAGGGGCACAGTAGGAAGAGAGAGTATCAGTGTGGCAGGCCTTAGTGATAATCCGATAACACCTGTAGAACATAATGGGTTAAAGGGCACACGCCTTTGAAACAGTGAATTCAGAGGGCTGGGAAGGCTCAGCAGTCAGGCATACTAGCTGCTCTTACAGGTTTTGCTCCCAGTAGCCAGATAATGGCTCATAACCATGTTCCAGTTCCAGGTGATCTCATGTCCTCTTTTAACCTCTGTGTGCCCCAGGAACACATGTGATACACATACACACATGCACTCAAGATACTTATACTCAAAAATATTGTTTTGAACTATTAAAAAACCCTAAAGTTTAAAGCACATAACCACAGACAAGAAATCCTAATCATGGCTGTCTAGTTCTGTCAGCAGTGTGAGTACACACATTCCCTACTGCCTTATCGGCGTCAGCATCAGCAGCTCAAATTAGTTCAATACTCCAGAGCTGTGGAACTGAGTTACGGATACTTTTACCTTTCTTATGTGGAGGTGTCAATCCGGGCCATAGATTGCCTGACTTAGGAGGGCTTGCTGATAAACGTGGATTAACATTTTCATTTGATGGAAGGATCTGTGATGTAGATAGGTCATTCAGATGGACATCAGTGATATATTCTGTAATATTTAAATTTTTATTATTACCTTCAATTAAAATGATAAATGAAACTATTAAGTAAAGCTATATTCTACATACTCAATGTTAATTAACAGATTCCAGGCACAAATGCAATGCGCATACATACATACATGAAGTCAAAACACTCATAAGCAAATAGTAAATTTAATTAAAACAAACAGGAAAACATTCTCAAGTATGACTAAAGAAGACTGCAAAGGCCTGGTGCTGAAAGTCTTCATTAACTTTCCAAAGGGAGCAGCTGAAGGCTTCAGAGGCTGGCTACTACTTACTGGTGGGGGACAGTAAGGTTTTTAGGTTTTGTGCACTACATGGTCTTAGTCATAGTTTTTCACCCAAGATTTGAAACTCAAAACTCTCAGACCTAAGTTACTATATGTTAAGAACAAACCCCACAAGCAAGGAATAAAGGACCAGTTTGTTCCAGAATGGTGTGTCCGGTTCGTTGGGGTTTCACAAGGAAGTCCAGTTATTAGAGCTGACATGCTGGCACTCACTGGCTAAGGAACCTCTGTCTACAGTGCGTCTGCAGAACCTCTACACCCCCGGCTTTGCATCCCTGGCAGGCACAAGGGGTTTCTGCAGGAGTAAGCTCCAGTCTTCCTAAGCTCAGGGAATACCGACAAGACAGAAGTGTGATGCACTCACACTTCAACTGCGAGTATTCTCCTTAACGGCCCCAGAAAAGAACTTCCCGTCATTTCCTGGCCACTGAGTCACAATAAACTAGATGACTTTCTAATCATCTAATTTTACAGAATTTAGAGTCGTCAATAGCACATCAAGGTAAGTTAACTCCTAAAGAGATAAATATGGTATGTAAAACAATCCAACTCATGTCTTTCATTTGGGTATTTTAGGTATTTTCCCTTCTCAAAAGGAATACTGTCCAATTAATGTACCTTATCAAAGTACACGTACACATTAGCTGTGTCTACAGTGCAAACCACTGCAATGTAATAACATGCATGATAGAAATCGTGGGTTGTGCTTCTTTTTCTCAGGATCTCAACAGAATTTGCTTGAAATAAAATGGAAAATTCCAAAGAGACTAATTTTCTAGACTACTATGTAACCATAAAGGAATCCTGATGAGCTCTTCCATACCAAAGTAAAATAAAAAATAGAAAAAAATGAATCCCTAAGTAATGATCCACAAAATTATCTTACTTTTAGTTTCATAATTTTATGATTTTTCAGTTAACATTTCAAGCAGATAGTATTAAACCGCAAATCTATTAATTAAAAATCCCAAAATCCAGGTATATTAGCATATACCTTTAATGCTAGCATTCAAGAGGCAGAGGCAGGCAGATGTGTTTGAGGATAGCCTGGTCTGTATAGTATGCTCCAGACCAGCCAAGGGTATACATTGAGATCCTGCGTAGTAAGTAAGCAAATACATAAACAATTAGTAAACAGACTGTTGTTCCAAAAGTGACAGGCATGTACCACCATCTGCACACGCACACTAGCACTGCACAGTCCTATATCAATGGTCACCTGAGGCTCTGCCGTGTATCTGCACTTTGACGGTCTCCTGGCTGTTTAGGTCAGCTGTTTCACACACCGTGTCTCTGTCTTTATCCAGTTCCACATCAGAGTTTGCTCTGTTGATTTTATTGCACATCTTCTCTTTCTGCCAGTCTTTGGCCATCTCTAGGCCGTCCTCGTCCTGAATGAGCATTGTGGTCTCCTTGCTGTCCTCAGGAAAGCCTTTGGAGCTGCTCTCATTCTCCGCTTTCTCACTGCTGCTACAGGACTCGCATGACTGGAAGTCCACGTCTGACTGACTCTTGTCTTCTTCCACCGTGTCCTCAGACGGTGTGTGAGGCTCTTCCTCTGTCTCCATGACCTGCTCCTTCAGCTCTTCGTGAAGCACATCCATCAAGCAGCGAAGGAACTCCTGGGCGTCCTAGCATCAACAGAGCCACATTAGCAGTGCCAAGCCAAGGCTGTGGCCTAAGAGGCACGAATGCACGATGTGTGCATGGCCCACACTGAGCAGATGTGCAGCTGGGCCACAGCAGAGCTACAGCATACAGTCTACAAGTTACCTTACAAAAGCCAAGCTTCGTAATGAAGCTACATGGAAATATGCCCTAAAATGAGTTATTATGGAAGTTGGGTGTAAGTTAGAGCTTTTCCCATACACACACACTGTATCTCAAAGAAAAACTGTCAATAGACCCATAAGAACTTATTTGATAATATAAATTCCTGAGCTGCAAAGAAGGCTTAGTAAAAGTGATTACCATGCAATGCTGACCACCTGAGTTCAATCTCTTGAGCCTGCTATGGAAAGACTACCCATTCACAAAGTTACTCTCTGACCTTTACACAGGTAGTGTGGCATGTGAATACTGCCCCTCCCCTACACACAAATAATGTTTAATAAAATAATTTAAAAATACAAATTCCTGAGCTCCAACCTACAGCTCTAAATTATAATGTCTGGAGATCGAGAACTTTATATGGAAAAAGTTAGTAGGAAATAATGTTTAAGAAAGGAGAAATGTTGTGAGGACCAGCTCTAAATTCTCAAGGTACTACAGGAAACTAAAATAACTGAAGCTGTCCCCGACAGCGAGAAAGCACACAGACATTAGAAGGTTCAGTGCAGTGGGAGAACACTTGCATGACAGCCAACAAACACTGTGTTCACTCACTGGATCCACAGAAATGCAAAAATGAACAGCCAGGTGTAGTGGGGACACCTTTGTAGTCCCAACACATGAGAGGCAGAGGAAGGAGGAACAGAAACTTAAGGCCATCTTCAACCACACAGAGAGGCCAGGACCAGCCAGGGCTACAAGAGACCCAATCTCAAAAATCCAAACACCAAAGACACAAAGGAGCAATGATCAAAAAGGAAAATTGGGAAATAAAGTGTAATGACATTTCCTACTTATTAAAGATTATCACAGGGGAGACTGGACAGACAGCTCAGCAGTTAAGAGCACTTGTTATTACAAATGGTCAGTCTCAGTGTCCAGCACCTATACGGTATGTCTCACGGTTGTTGGTAACTCCAGTTCCAGGAAATCCAGTCCCGCGTTCTGACCTTCACAGGCACCATGCTCACAGGGTGTGCCCACATACACACAGGCAAACACACTTATACAAATAGAATAAATAAATTTTTAAAACACTTAAGGATTTTTATAGGAATAACTAACCTGCTGAGAATAACCTCGAAAAGTTGGATTTACAGTTTTAATTCCTTGGAACAGATTAGCAGGCACTACAGATCCTGGCCTGAAAAAAGAAACAGTTTTAAACAGATATTTTTGTAGTTTTAATTTTTTAAAGAATTTTATTACTCTCACACTGTACATATTTTTCAAAAATGCAACTTCATAAACAGTTGTAAAGCAAAACTACCCTAGTATGCAAATAATGACCAATATGCTAAGACCTGTATGGGCCAGGCAGCGGTGAGAGGCCTGTCTGGGAAGGCTCTGCTGTGCTGCCTGTCAGGAATGGGCATCCGCAGCTTCCATGTAACAGCTGACACTGACACTGGCCCACATCTGCACTGCAGTTCAATGACCTAATGCAAATCGCCTTTCCACATTTTTTTCAACCCTCAAAACAGTTCTACTTTCTTTCCATACTTATAAAATTGATTTTTAAACATAATTATATTAAGTACATACCTGCTCTTGTGCCACAATTCCGTCATGAGTTTGAGATAACTTTTACAAATTGCTGGTTTCTTATCTGTTCTAGCCAGTCCTCCACAATCAAGAAAGAACTGTGTCAAAGGTGGGCTGATTGAAAGAGAGAGCACCATCAGAGTAGAGTCGAGGCTGAGTTCTCTCTACTTCCCAGTTGCACAATGACTGACCACAAATGTCAACCTCTCCCTTAGGTCTTTGCCCCTTTATGGTCGGACAGTCACTCCTTTATATCACTAACAAGTTTAATAAATCATTTTTGGACCCTCCAAATCAGGGTCCCCTGTTTCTGAGTGCAGGGATAAGAGGCTTGACCCTTGACCCAATCTATCTATCTATCTATCTATCTATCTTTCTTTCTTTCTTTCTTTCTTTCTTTCCTTTCTTTCTTCCTTCTTTCTTCTTTCTATTTAATTTTTTTTTTTTTTTAATGAAGAGTCTTGCAATTGTGCAGGGCGGCACATACCTGTAATTTCAGCACTTAGCAGACAGGGCCAGGAGGAGCACCCCAAGTTCAAGGCTAAAGAGAAAGACAGGGCAGGAGGGAAGAGGACTGCTATGCAGCCGAGGCCCGCCAAGGCCAGCCTCCGCTCCTGATGACTCTGCGCAGCCCTTCCTGCTCACATACAGTGCGGAACTCCTACAGACCTTAAGCACTGCACGCTGCTTCCTTCCGTCCTCCTCATGCAGCCCGTCTCCTCCCTTAGTGCTCCTTCCTTCAGAGGTTCCCCAGGACTATGAGTCTCTGACTTCTTACACTCTTTCTTGGGCCATCTTCAGTTCCCACAAACAGACCAGTGATGGCCACATCCATGTTAGCCTTCAGCCACCTTGTATCACACTGACTGCTGTCTTGATATTTTCATCTAACACGCTCAAACTTTTACTTTCAAGTGACGCTGACCTTCCAATAATCTTCTCCATTCTTCCTTCATCACGAGTCCATCACTGAACTTCAAACTCCTCCCTTTCCTGGGACTCAAACCATATCCTAGCAACCATCTAGTGTAAATAATGTCTTTCTCCAGCTCATCCACTCCAACAAAGTGCTGGGCACTATTATCTCTTACGTAGATTATTACACATCTTCTGCGTTTCCTACAACCCACTGTCCACATGGCAGCCAGGGCTGCAAGACAGATGACTGACGTCACCGCTGCTGTGAGAGGCCTTCGGTGGTCTCTCTCCACACCTGAGACCTCAGGCCTAACATCGCCTGCGCAAGGACTCCACAATGACTATGTCTGCTGCACAGATCTCCTTCCAGGTTCTCAGTGTCAAGTCTTTCCAAAGCTGCTTACAAACTCAAGTCATGCTCTGACCAAGTAATAATCACCCTATTTATATGCTGCAAATGGGGGTGGCGGAATAAATGCTCTATTCAAGGGATTCTACCAGTAGACATATACTTTCATACAATCTGTCACCTAAAAATAATCTTATAATTTGATAAATTTAAGTTCTTTGTTTTCTGTACATAATTACACTTGCTAGAGATATTGTTCAGTAGAGCAATGTGCTTGAGGGCCTAAATTTGAGGCCCAGCACTGCAAAACCCAAAATCAAATACTTTGCCCAAGGATATACTTCAGGAAGCCTAAGCCGGGTCCTCAGTCTTAGAAGACTACGGCATTAACTGGGCCTGTTACAGACGCGGATAGTCCCAGGACTTGAAACAAGGTGGCATAGGGTCAGGTTTTCAAGGTCATCCTCAACTACACAGTTCCAGGCCAGCCTGGGTGAAAATAAGACATTGTCAAGAGAAAAACAAAAGAATAAACCTAGATGCATACACAGCAATCCCACCGGGACAGCAGATGTCTTCACCCAGGTTCTTGCCTCTCTGCTCTGGGAGTCAGTCACCTACTTACTGTAGCAACAAGCTATCTAAGCTAAACCTATATGAGGCTTGAGTGTGGTAGGGTACGTGTTTAGTTCCAGTACTCAGGAGGCATAGCCATTTGGATCTCTGAGTTCAAGACCAACATGGCCTATAAAGCGAGTTCCAGGACAGCCAGAGAGGGGTGGGAGAAGAAAGGGAAGAAAGTCTGTGCAGGTCTCCCTCCTTACCAGTTAGAAAGAGCCTGCAGCGCTGCGTTCATGTAACAAGTATTCCCAATGTTTTTCAAACCTGTCAGGCCTATGAAGAAGAAATAGTAAGTCATCACTGAGTAAAACATGAATGACTCGATTTTCTTGGTGTTTATTAAGAACAATGTCAAACTTAAAGCCATAGAAATGGGCTGATTGCTCACTAGCAAAACATGTGTGTACTGTGCATGGAGCCCAGACATCAATGCCTAGTGGGCACACACACATTCATGCACACAGTACAAGGACAACACAAAAAACACAGGAACATGGAGACACGGGGCAGCAGCCTAGCCAACCCACAGGTCACACTGCTGGAAAACTCTCACTCTCCAGATCTTTAAGCTTTAGATAAATCCAAGGATTTGCTAATTTAACCTAAAAAATCTGCACTTAAAAAAAAATAAACTTTTTCTTTTTTATTTAATGTATATGAAGGTTGAAGAGATGACTCAGCAGTTAAGAACACTGACTGCTCTTTCGAAGATCCTAAGTTCAAATCCCAGCAACCACATGATGGCTCATACCAATCTGTAATAACATCTGACACCCTCTTCTGGTGTGTCTGAAAACAGCTACAGTGTACTTACATATAACAATAAATAATATTTAAAAAAAAGAGTTTTTGTAGGTTTAACGTATATGAGTATACTGCCGCTGCCCAGAAGAGGGCGTCAGATCCCATTACAGATGGCTGTGAGCCAAGTGGATGCTGGGAATTGAACTCAGAACCTCTGGAAGAGCAGTCAATGCTCTTAATCACTGAGCCATCTCTCCAGCCCCTTGGTGCATGCTTTTAATTCCAGCACTCAGGAAGCAGAGGCAAATAGATCTTTGTGAATTTAAGGTCAATCTGGTCTACACAGCAAGTTCCAGGACAGCTATAAGTACATAAGAGAGAAATTGTTTCAAGGGAAAAAAACAACAAAATAACCTAAAAAATAAATTTAAAAAAAATCCTAGGGCTATGGATGTAGCTCAGTAGAAGGGTGCTTGTCTAATATGCACACAAGTCCTGTGTTCCAAGAACACAGGACATTCAATGTTTACATTAAATACTGTGCGCCTTAAACACGGGAATTCCTGGTACACTGTCTCCCATGTAGGAGTGGAACGCTTTGAGTGACCAGGACAAGAGGACCCCTGGAACCACCTGATTCTTTTTCCAAATAATGCTGCCCCCTTGATAATTTATGTCTTCCTTTTTTTCTTTTCATTTCTTTTTGTAGATGAGGGTAAAATAAGAGCAGCATAAGCTGACCTCTGACTCCAGCCTCCTGAGCGCTGGGTACCAGGCACACAGTCTGCCAAGGGACACATCACCCTAGCAACCCTTCACTGGCAGGTGAGAACTCAAAAATAGGTTGACAGCTAAAGGCTCTCAAACGACAAGGCGGAGTCCAGCTATGACAAACTGACACCAGACAAATCAAGTTTGCATTACCTGCAAACACTGGTCCACAAGTCAAATTTCTCAGTTCAGTTCTTAATTATTATCTCTAATTTCTAATAAAGCTTTATATTTGAACTACTCATTATGCAGTGGGCAGTGCCACAGAGGAGTGCTCACAGAGCCCTACCTCGAGCCTTCAGCTCATCTTCCTCTTCCACTTCTGTGTCCAGGTCTTCAAATACGGCAACCAGAGGGGTTTTCAATGCTGTATTACTGGGGATTTTAAAATCCTTAAGAATAAAAAAAAAAAAAAATCAAACTTGAATTAATCATTGTAAATTTACATAAACAAACTTTACTTTAATTTTAACATACATAACATTTATACCACACAACTATTAAAAGATATTACCGTAACAACAGAAAGTGGCCAGGATAGTGGCACATGCTTGTAACCCCAGCACTCAGAAGGCACAAAAGATCAGTTCAGGGCCAGTCCGACTTGGTAAAAAGTTAGAGGGCAGCCTGAGCTACATGAAACTCTACTTAGAAAAACTGTAACAGCAGGGCTTAAAGCTGGCTTAGTGTCAAAGCCTGAGAGGACCCTAATTCTACTTCAGCACTTCTATCAGGTGGTTCTGAACTGCTGCCACTGGCTCCTACGGTCTGATGCTTCTCCTGGGTTCCTAAGGCACCTGCACTTACACATGTATCTACCCATACTCAAAAAATTTTTAAAAATTAAAAAATAAACTATAACAACAGTAAAAATAGAAATAATAGCATAAAGAATTTATGCCTTTAGCAATTATTATAAAATTTACATTTATGTTTTGTAGAAAATGTGCTTTATTTTTGACTATGTAGACCTATGTAAAAGTACAAGCATGCACATCTGCAGGCCAAGGCAGCCGTCCCGGAGCAGGACCCAAAGGCAGTGCGGACTCACCCAATAGAGGTGCTGGAAACCAAACTCAGGCCCTCTGCAAGAGCAGGATGGACGCTTAACCTCATCACCTTTCCAGTCCCCAAATAACTTTCAAAAAAAATAATCCCCCCAAAAAATGACATGTCTGCATTTAAGCCCAAGAACTAACTTTACCTAAATTAGTAGCATGCCTTGTCTTTTTATTATAGTCTCTGACTTCTATAGCAACAAAGGGTGTGACAGGTGAGCCCATCCCAGACTCCCCTGCTTCTCTGTATGAGTCACTGCTTTATATATGTCCACAATCGCTTCTCGGCCTTTTGGCTAAGATCAAGTGTAGTATATATGTCCACACAACCAAAGGCGTCTGTAAATGAGAATCAGCCATCTCTGCAAACATGTTTAAGTCTCCTGATCCACGGGCTAGGTTAACACTGATGCTAAGTTTTAGGATGTCTAGTGGTTCTCAGGGTTAACAGGGTGCTGAGGAGAGAGAACGGGAAAGGGGCTGTATTCGCACAGGCCATGGAAGACCTACTCCCTTCCTAGACTCAGATGTACAGAAAGAGTACTCATAGAAGCCTACAGGAACCTGCTCTGCTGTGAGCTAATTCTCACAATACCTTTCTTTATGGGACTTGCACACAGGCACTCTGCACGGGTAGATAATGTTTCACCCACAAGACAGGTTTACTAAGGAAAGCCTCTGTACCATATGACAGGTCCCTTCCACCCTTTCCTGAAAGAGCTCTCACAAGGCACAGGTGTTTCCCACCTTCAACCCCACCCTCACCTCCCAGTCATTCAGAGCTACGCAAGCCCCAGTGCTGCACTTGAGCACACAGCAGCTTTCTAAAGAAAGATACTTGTAAATGCCCACCATGCAACAAATTCTGAGATTATTCCCTGAACATTTATAATCTAAGTGATATTACCTGGACACTGTTTTCTTGTGTTTGTTGAGGCTGTCTTACATGAGGTAATGAAGGAGGAGTTCCTAATTTTCTATCCAAAAACACTTCTTTGCTGCAAGCATAACACCATACTCGGAGAGTGGTGAGGTTCACAGTTAGATAATGCCTTGTCTCCTACAGTTCCACAGGAGGAAAAGGGAGCCGCCATTAGAGAGTATTGAAAACATGTTTGCAAAGGACCTCATAATGCACTGCAGCCTTGACAAGCAATAGCTTACTCAGAAGAGCTACTGTGAAGCACACAAGAACACAGGAAAAATCCTTTAGATGAATAATAAACCGTGAAGAGTAACAACCCCAACCTAGTCTACAGTTATCCCAGTGACTGTTCCCTCAATCACAGGACAATAACTACAGCAGTGTAAGGTTCCTCAGCTCTGCAGTTAGCAAACAAGAACACAAGACAACAGTCGGGAAACCAGGACAGTGGCGTTTCTGTAATCCTAGCAGGCCCAAGGATCATGTGTTCAAGATCAGCCTCTACCACACAGAAAATCCAAGCCCAGTCTGCCCCACAGGGTATTTAACTCTAAGAAAAAAGAACAGCAAAAGAACAAACATTATTTAAATTGAAGCAAAATACAACTCAAGCAACAGTAAAAACTAAGCTCTCAGATAGGTTGCTAGCCTTCCGCTCAAGGGCTGAGCCTGGCAGAGCACTCAAGCTACAGCTGGCGAGCTGCTCAGTTTTCTGAAGGAAGGCCACAGGACATCCACTTCAGATGCGTAGGGACGCAGAGTACAACACTGCCTGAGGACTCCGCTCTCATGAGGACACCTGGCTGAGACGAGGTGCTACAGACTTTACGGGCGTCTTAAAATATCACTCATTCGACAAACATACCTTTCAGAATGGAAGGTCTACATAATACTCTGAGGACTCACATGAGTCCCGTGGGAAGGACCGCACAAGTGGAGCGGTGCAGACCAGCCTCCAGCCAGTGATGGTAACAGCCAGAGGAGGATGAGCAGTTGGAACACAAGTAAGTCAGCCAGGCAGCCAAACCGGGCCAGCAAGATGGCTCCGCAGAAAAAAGCACTTGGTACAAGCTTGACAACCTGAGTTAAAACCTATGACCTACAGTGGAAGCACAGAACCAACTCCCCAAAATTGTCCGCTGTCGCTGACCTCCACACGGGCATGCTGTGGTACACATATGGCTCCCACGCACAAATTTTTAAAAAATTATATTAAAAAATTAAAACTTAAAAACAAGCAAAAATCTAAGCATCTACAATAACTTCAACCTCCATAATCTGATACTACACCTATAACCTCCTCCACACATGTATGTGGACTTCCTTTATAAATACTCGATTATAATCATGTATTAATACAGATTTTCTTAGCAGTTCCCTCCCTCCCTTTCACAGAGAATAAGCAAAGTTTTATCTTACATATATTCTAAAAGACAAAAATTCTAGCTTGGTGTGGTGCCACTATCTGTAAGGTAACATATAAGAGACATGGGGAGGAGGACCCCAGAGTCTAGGCCAGGCTACACAGCTAGACCAGATCACAAACACCTCACAAACTCCAGACACAACTTGAATTGATGTTATTGGTTCCCTTTTCCTTCAAGTTCTCAGTGCTGCAGTGCATACGTGGCACATGCACAGCCCTGGATCCAGTCCCCAGCACCAACCATTGCCATGTAGCCAATAATTCCTCACATACCTGCGAGTGTATGGTGCTGTGATCCACTTGCGACTCCCCACAGCCAACATAGGAACACCTATTCTATAATAAGTATGTAAGATGACAGTATTTTATCACAGGCACATTGTTTATAAACAGCACTAAATAATATTTACACTGAAGTTTTGATTTTATGTTTTAATTCAATGATTGAATTACATTGCATAATTAGATAATGTAATTAAAAGGTATTAAGCACAAGACCAGATTAAGTATTTCAAAACTGGACGTTATCTCACCTCCAATAGAAGGTAAGCCTAGACTACCTTAGTGGTTTACTAAAAGCTCTAAAAGCTAGTTCAATTAAAATCCATCCAAAGTTTGAACTTTCATTTTTTATTAGTTATGTTTTAAAAGTGTACTCATATAAAAGTATTTTATACATAAAAATTGTTATTAATATGTATAAATTTGCAACTGCAAACTTTCAGGAAAACACACACACACACACACACACACACACACACACACACACATACCTCCAGGCACGCCCACAGGTTTGGTCCTCTGACTTTACAGTCCTGACAAGCGCCCTAGGAAAGTAAACACAAGAGACATTTGCTGTGTCAGTGCAGTCAGACAACATATATTTTTAAACACGATACAGAGTATTCTAATTTACTTAAAGGTGTATTTAAGAGGAAAGTGAGTATGGCAATCTAAGGGATGGCAACTATATAACTTACATGAGATTTTTGTATCAAATCCTCCTTTGTTATTTCACCAACTGAATCCAAATGTGGACAATGATTTCGAAAAGTCGTCATTTTCTTACAGATTTTTTTCTCTTTCTCAAGGCTTTTCAAATCAGGCAAAACCTACAGAAAAGGTGACCCAAAACTTAATTACAAAACCTTAACAAGATAAAAATGATTAAAGCAAAAGATAAAATAAGGAATATCCATGCTCTCCTGCAAAAAATGTTCACACCTTCAGCTGGTAATAATAAATAAATTTTCACTGACTAACTGATTGATTGGTAGATTGATTTGAGACAAAGTTTCACTGTGTAGTTTGGCTGTCCTGGAATTCACCAGAATTCTGGAATAGACCAGACTGGCCTGAACTCATAAAAGACCCTCTGGTCTCTGCCTCACAAGTGCTAGAAATAAAGATGCCCCACTACACCAGGCCTGTTTTGCTTGTCTGTTTTTTGAGACAGGGTCTCATCAGGTAGCTTTGGCTGTCCTGGAACTTGGTATGTAGATCAGATTGGCCTCAAACTCATCAAGATCCACCTTTGCTTTCCAAGTGCTGGGATTAGTAGTTCACACCTGGCTTAATAGTTCTTTGAGAATTTCATACATCTTTGACCATATTTTCTCCCTTCCTCAACTCTTCCCAAATCCACCTCTCCTTTCCTACCCACCAAAATCTATGTCTTTTATTTTAATACCAATCAAATGCAATTTGTGCTGCCCATATACTTGGATGCGTGACCTTCCACTGGAGCATGGTTAACTTAACCTGGGACTACTCTCAAAAAAATAAACAAGCTTGACTCCGCCTCCACTAGCAACTATCAACTCAACAGCTCCTCGGCTGGGCAGAGACTTAGTCTCACCTCCCTCTCTGTGCTGGGATCTGATCTGGCTTAAGCTTCCGTTCTGTGCATGGTGTCATCGCAACTGCTCTGTGGTCTCCAGGGGTTTCCTTTCAGTCATGCACCACTGCCTTGTCCAAAGGATCCCCGAGCCTTGGGAGGCAGGTGTGATGGAGACGCTGATCAGGCTGAGTGCTCTGCACTGAGTCTCTATCCCTTAACAGTTGTGGGTACACTAGAAATAAAAGCTTCTCCGATGAGGGTTAAGAGATGTATTAATCAGCCTGGCAGTGGTGATGCACCCTTTAATAGCAGCATTCATGAACAGAACTCCGGGTATTCAAGGCCCCCCTGGTCTACAGAGTGAGTTACAGGACAGCCAGGGTTACACAGAGAAACCTTGTCTCAAAACCAAAACCAAACAAACAAAAAAGAGGTCTATCAGTCTATGGTGTAACACTAAGTTATTACCAGTCAGTTTAATACTATGTCCACTAGTAGATGGCAGGTTCTTCCTCTGCGGTCTAGGATCTATCTAGCAAGAGGTTATTTGTTCCAATAATGGTACCAAATAAGAGTTCATCTTGTGGGAAAGCCTTAAATCGAGTCAGAAAGTAGTTGGTACACCCACAGCGCTCACACTACTGCCTCACCAGTGGGCATGTCTTTCCAGGACAGCTGTTATGGCTACAGTCCACAGCTGGGTAAGAATGATGATTACATTTCTCCATCACCAGCACACACAGAAACTTCCAAAGCTATGAAAGAAAAGCAGTAAGGACGAAGCCTCCATGTGGGTGCGAGCTTTACACCTCCACGCTCGGGCTCCATTTTATATGCTGTCTACAGCAGGAGCGTCTTACTAACCAGAGAGAACAGGTCTCAATGAGGAGGCAGGGGGGACTCAAAACAGTTATCCTTTGACTTCCACACATACACTGTGGGTACACGTGTGCCTATACTCACATACACATACAGACAATAAGCAGATTTAAAAATAATAGTAATTTTTAACATTTGAAAAATATTAAGTAAATCACACTGTAGACTTCAGGGCATAAAGGTCAATTTAAACACTTGTTAATATTCTTATTCATGTTTTTAAAAAATTGTCTAGCAATCTTTTTCACCCATTTCTCATCTTTCCTCTCCTTTTCGTACCCAAGTACATGTACTGCCAGTCAAGAGGGAAGAGCTGCGTTCAATTACCCTCTCACCTTAAGTAACTCAGTAAATACAGTAAACAAAACACACAAAGCAATGGTTTTTCGGCACCAGACAACATGCCGCATAGAACAGTGACCCCAACAAAATGACCATGGATAAAGCACTCTGACCGACCCTGCTGAGCCCAGAGAGAACCTGAGGCCTCAGAGCAGTAAGCTGGGACACAAACAGGACTGGGCCGTCTCGGACAATTCAGGAAGCTCAGGGTGATTAACGCTCACAAGGTACAGTCTCCCGGAGAAGAGAACAGACACAGTACCCAATCTCTGGACAGTAACCACATACCCAGTAACTCCCAGCTCCAAGGAGTGCACAGCTAGGATGCAACAAGAACAAGCCAGACCCAGAGGCTGGGGGAGGGAAACCACTCATGCTCAAAGCCTGTCATGGCTGTGTGCTGCCAGCAGCCACAGCTCAAGGCCTGGTAAACAGGGGTGACAAAGCATTCAGATGGCAGTGCCTCAGCAATGAGGCATGACAATCTTCCCTATACTAACTAAATACTAAAAGATATTTTGGTATTGCCTTCTAAAATCTCAAAGGGAAGTCTTAAAAAAAAAAAAAAAAGGAAAAGAAAAAGAAAAAGAAAGATGACCAGTGAGGGGTTAGGAAGTGCTGGAGAGCAGGCTCAATGTTTAAGAACACTGCCTGCTCTTCCAGAGGGCCCAAGTCCAGCTCCCAGCATGCACTGGCCACCCCATGAACCAGGAACACATATGGTGCACATATATACATGTACTCACAGTTGTAAAACAAAAATAAATCCATCTGCGTTTGTGTTTGAGAGAAGGTTTCACTATGCACTTCTGACTGAGCTGGAACCTCTATGTACACCAGGCTGGTCTTGAACACAGAGATTCTCCTGCCTCTGTCTCCAGCGTGCCAGCCCAGCCAGCTCAATCTTTACAAAATAAACAAGTAAAGCAGAAGAACCTCACCATCAAACTCCGATTGCCACATGTACACACAGAGATAAAAGACCCTGTAAACACAACCTTATAAGGGCTGAGGTTTGTTGGTGGGTTTGTGTCTAGACTGAAATCCAGTGCTCTACCTGTGGGTGGGTACCCCGGCCTGCAACAGCTGGCTCTTAAATCGGTTTTGCTAGATTCTTTTCCAAAGGGGCTGTAACAATGTCTACCCCACTAACAAGGAAGGGAAGACCTATTTTGCACCACAAAACAATTTTCTCAACACACAAAGGATTTTTTAAAAACAAAGAATTGGCCATCTGCAGTTCTTCCTTTGAAAACTGCCTGTTCATTTGCCCATAGTTCATTGGATGACTGGGGAAATGTTGAATTCTGGGCTCTTTATAAAGTCTAGAACTACTGCTCAGATGCACAGCTGACCAGCCTGCTCATTCTGCTCTCACTCGTTCTCATTCTCAGTCCTCTCCACTCCCCCAGCCCCTGCTAGGCACACGTGGGCACTCACTTGCTGTCATTCCCTCCACTCTAAGTAGAGCTGCCGGGTTTCTAATGTGCATGTGTGTAAATGTGTACCAATGAGTGCAGGTGCTGATGGAAGCCACGATGGGGGTCAGCTCTCATACAGCTGGAGTTATTATACTCCACTGAACCATGGGGAACTGAACCTACATCCTCTGGAAGAGCAGAAAAGGCCCTTAACCCAAGTCATCTCTCCAGTACGTTAGATTTTTTTAAAAGATGGTCTTAATGAACTTTATCAAATACCTCTCAGGGTACTAAGAGCTAACCATATTTCTTGCTTGCTTCACTGGTTGATATAATCTATTATTAAATTTGGTAAATAATGATCCTTATGTTGGGGCAACATATTCTTCTTGGCCAAACAACACGGCTAACCTGTTGCTTCATATGGATACCTATTGGGTAATAGCGTACCTATAAATTCTGTACTTGATGTGTAAGTAGCATTTTTCAGAGCTAAAGCTCACATTAGATTCACAGAGAAGTCTTCAGTGGTGGAGCAGAGGGCTTCCTTCAAGCTGTGGCCTTCTTAACACCATCTGCTTTGCTACTTTCTTCTCTTTTTTTTTAATGCTACTTTTTACAAAGACAATTCTTTTTGTCATTGATAGCTTTGTTTTGATTTTGGAGACAGGGTCTCACTATGCTGCCTTTGCTGGTCTGGAACTCACTATGGAGTTAAGACTGGCCCTGTACTCAGATATCCCTCTGCCTACCAAGAGCTGGTTTAAAGACATACATCACCATACACAGCCCCAAAGATAAATTCTTGATCATCTTTTTAGTCTTTTTTGTTTAAAAAAAAAAAAAAAAAGACTTATTTTATGTGAGCACATTGTCACTGTCTTCAGACACACCAGAAGACGGCATCAGACCCAATGGCAGATAGTAGTGATCTACCATGTGGTTGCTGGGAATTGAACTCAGGACCTCTGGCCAAGCAGTCAGTGCTCTTAACCACTGAGCCATCGCCTCATCCCTTTTCAGTCTTTTCAAGATAACTTGTTAGCTCAAATTTTTAGTTTGTGGGTCAATTTTCCTCATTTTGGCATACTCCTCTAGTAGCAACTACACAAGAGACCGAGGCAGAATGATTACTGAACCCAGGATGTGAAAGCCAGCTTGGACAACAGGGCCAGACTCAGCCACAATACAAACTTAAAATATAGGGCTAGAGATGGCTCAGATGTTAAGATCACTTGGTAGTCTTGCAGAGGACCTGCATTTGACTCCAAGAATCTATGTGGCAACTCAAAACTATCTCAATTTTGGTTTCAGGGCATCTGACGCTCTCCTCTGGACTCTTTGGGCACCAGGTACTTTATACTAATGTCCTATAGAACCAATTCTTTACACCTGTACAAAGAGCTACAGATCACAGGAGCAGTCCTAAAACCTCCAAGCCATCCTTACCTTGAATCAACCTCAACCTACTGAAGCTTGACCCTACAACCACCACTTTACTAAGGCAGCCTAATCCCTAACTGTGTTGTAGATAGCTTTCCTTACACCCACAGATAAAGTTCAGTCCTCACCCCTCAAAAAGGAAACATCTCTTTGCAATAGAGACCACTACAGAAAACTACAGCCTATCAAATGCAGAGCTGTGAATCCAGTCCCAATGGACACATCTACAAACAACTCCAGCACCTAAGGGAGCACTGCAGAAGAGGAGGGGAAGATTGTTCGAGCCAGAGGATCAGAGTTTACTGTTGAGATTGTTTCTCCGAGTAACACCAGAAGCTATCCCCAGTGTCTCACAACTGCCTAAATATGAGCTGACTAAGGACAGCAACCACAGACATCCTAAAGCGGATGGGAAAAGCCCGCCTGGCCTCAACTCTGCCAAAAGAACTCTGAGCAGCTAAGCTATGCTGAGAGCTGGAGAAATAATCTTCCCCAGGGAAAAGCTCATCAATTGGCTATTCAATACCAAATGGTGAGCTCTGAAAACATACACAGGAGTAACACTGTATCCATTCGGCAGGTTATATTTAGGAATAGTATGTATGTATGCATGCATGTAAATAGTGTATGTATGTATGCACGCATGTAAATACAATTACTTAAAAACCTGTCCATGAAGCCAGGGATGGTAGTGCTCTCACCTTTATCTCTGCTGAGGCAGAAGCTGGTGAATCTGTGAGTTTGAGGCCAGCCTGGTCTACAGAGCGAGTTCCAGAAGGACAGTCAAGACTATACAGAGAAGCCCTGTAAAGGGGGGGGGGGGGGAAGTAAGGGAAGGAGAGGGAGGGAGGGAAGAAAGGAAAGAAGGAAGGAAGGAAGGAGAAAGAGGAAAGGAAAACAGAAAGAGAAAGGGAGAGGGAGAGGGAGAGGGAGAGGGAGAGGGAGAAGGAGAGGGAGAGGGAGAGGGAGAGGGAGAGGGAGAGGGAGAGGGAGGCATGGCCAGCTAGCAGGCCAACCCAGCTGTAAATGTAAGAGATCAAGGAAGGCTATATGGGAAGGTTTGGTGGAAGGAAAGGGAAAGGGAAAATTATGTAATTTAAGATACTCTTAAAAATAAAAATAAAAAAATTTTTAAAAACATGCCTAGTAAGTGGCAAGTCATGGTCAATTTTAGTTTATCTAGTTGAACTAATTGTAACAAATATGGGAGAGAAAACATGAAAGGGTTAACAAATTTGACAGAGGTCTAATAAAATCCTCAAGTAATCTGAGCCTTAAGTCTTATATCAAACAAGAGCAAGTGCAGGCAAGCCACTGCACCAACACAGGAGCCCGGCCCATGCCCACAATCCCACTGCAGAGCAGAGAGCAGGGAGCCCGCCATTGTGAGAACAGCCTGGTTTATAGTGAGCTCCAGGCCAGCCAGAGCTACAGAGACAGGAACAAAGAGGCCAGCCATGAAGTCTAGACAGTGCAGCTCAGTGGTCCTGTGCCTTCCCTGCATACATGAGACTTCCGGGTCCTTCACCAATATCACCACAAATAACTTATTCAGACAGGTACAGACAGAAAAGCAAATGCAACCACCATATTCCAATGACGGCCACTATAATGAAAATGGTTGAGCCTTTCTGTTTGTTCACTGAAGATAACATCGGGATCATAAAGGAATAAACACTGCCAGGAGTATTGGTCCACCTGTAATCTCTGCCCTGGAAGTGCATGCCAAAGACTGTTAGCTTAAGGCCACTCTGAGCCAGGCAGGGAAACCTTGTCTCAAAATGAATAAAAGAGCAAATAAAACTTTTAAGTCATCTGAATAATGCTTCCACCAAACCTATTAAAAGTTCCTTCTTTCGGATTTCATGATCAACTGAAACCATTCAGGCGGTCTTGTTTACTTCACGTGAGTCCCACAGCTCCGCTGCCTCACTATTTCACGGTTGTTACAAGCCCTGAAGGCAGGCTGACTGTTAACCCAGGCCAGACACACACCATCCCCTCTCCGTCCTGACCCACGCTCCCATTCCTTTATCCTCTGAAGCAACTTGGAAACCAGTGGCAGAGGTTTCCTGACTTCATTGCCCTTAGACCCTCTCCTCACCTTCTACTGCCAAGCTGTGTCTTTTTACCACTTCTCAACTCGGTTCTCAGGATTGAGGTAACCAGGATTACTGAATGAGAACACGGGCTAGCCCCACTGCTACCGAGCCACACTACCCTGAACCTACCTCAGGTCTTACTGGGAGCTGCAGTACAGCTTGTACTGGTAGGTGCAGAACCTCGACACCTTGCTTCTTTCCTAAGTTCCCTAGCTTAGGAAGCTGCCTGTTCCTAACACGGGGGCATTTCTGAAACAGTCACAGTGAGCATGGGCAGGGCAGGCAGGGCAGGCAGCACACACCACATGTGGCCCCCTGCACCGAGGGACGTTTCTCCACAGCCTGACAGCATTAAGCCCTTGGCTGCTCTTCGCTCATGGGCTTCTCACTTCCTCAGTTTCTGGAACAGCATCCACGCCCACATTGTTACCACAAGGTCTGAGTTCAGGAGACACTACAGAGAAGCCTCAGAAACAATGTTTGTCCCGATATGTACACACTGAAATCACACGGGACCCCACTAAGACGCATGTACAATCAAATCATGTTCACTTAAAGAAGTTTAAGCTGTCAAAATTCAGTTGAACCTAAAGCTACCCAAGTTAATCTTCCAGTCTCTGTCACCTCCCTAGGAAATCACTCTGTACAGGGGGAGGGTGGGTTGGAAATGTCTCCCTCAACTAAACTTCCAAAAGACCTTTCCTATTATTTATCTATTATGAATCAAGGTTGGAGTTTTTTATGAAAGGCTTTTAATGCACTTTAACTACAGGCACTAAAACAGGAAGAAGCCAGTCGGGGAGCAGGAACTCACACCTTTATTTACCTCCAGAGGCAAAGTGAGTTCTAGGACAGCCACAGCCACACAGTGGGACTCTTGTCTCAAAAAAAAAAACAAAAACAAAAACAAAAACAAAAAAACAAAACAAAACACCACAAATGCTGTGGTGCATTTCTTTTGATGCATGCACTGTTTCTTAAATATGAGCTCTCGTTACATTTAGACACTATATTGCACAAAATTCATGTTCCCTATGTGTGATTTATTTCTATTATTTTATGTGTATGTGTGTTTGCTGGTGTCCACGGCAACCAGGCAAAGGTGTTCAAGTCACCTCTTTGAGCTAGGAATTTAATTCAGAACTTCAGCAGGCCTTCTGAACCACACCACGGCCGCCATCCTCCAGCCCCATGAACCTTCTTAGAGAAAGATAAACCAACTGTACTCACTTCAAATCCTGTGGCCCGCTCTACTGTCAAAACGATCCTGAAATCCCAATGCAGACTTTTCACAACTTTAAAACTACATGGGCGGAACAGATCTGCAGCAGATGTGGTAACGCAGGCCCCAGGCCCAGACCCTGGGGAGGCTGGAATAGGAAAAAATGAGGGTCCAGGCCAATCTGGGCAATACTATTCCCTCATCTCTTTTTTTTTTTTTTTCAAATAATTCACATTTCCTCTCTTAAACATCATTCAACATTTTATGTCATTTTCTTGCAGCATATAGTCTTGCACCAGCAGGTTGGTAAGCACTATCCAGCACAGGAGACAATGCAAGACCACAGGGATTCAGGGTCATCCTGAGCAGCAGGCAACTTCAAGGCTGGCTGCCTCAAAAAACAAAACAAAAAAAACCCCTCATTTTGTCTTATGTAGTGAGTCATAATTGTATAATCTTTGTTTATTGATTGATTGATTGTGACAAGGTTTCTCTGGATAGCTCTGGCAGTCTTGGACCTCCCTCTGTGGAAACAGGCTGGCTTCAAACTCAGAGATCCACCTGCCTCTTTGTTCCCAGTGCTGGGATTAGAATGTGTCACCACGGTCAGCTCAATCTCTTTTTGTTGTTTTGTTGTTGTTGTTGTAATTGTTTTTGTCTTTTGAGGCAGGGTTTCTCTGCATAGCCTTGGCTGTCCTGAACTCTTGCTGTAGACCAGGCTGGCCTGGAATTTACGGAGATAAGACTGCCTCAGCCTCTCAAGTACTAGGATTAAAGGGGTGCATGACACCACCACCGGGCTCAATTTTGATCCACCTGAATTCTAATTTTTAGCACAGGCTGGTTTGGCAATATTATTTCAGAAGGAAAGGCTGATCCTTACATAATCTTGAAACTCTTTCTGACTTGGGGAAAGGCTATTTGGCATTCTTCAGAGGATAGGAAGAGAATCAAATAAGATTTTGTAAGTGAAAGGATCCTGAAACAGCAAATCAACTATTTACTGCAACTATGTGAAACGATTTGCTTATTCATCTATTCCATGAACTAATAAAGAAGCTGAAAACTAGCAACGTAGATCAAAAAACTAACATCCAATCATGAACAAAATTATCCCGTGTATATTTGTGTAGTTTTTCTCATCTTGTCAAAGTAAATAAAATAACAAAACTATCAGCATAATTAAGTCACTAAAAAAAGTTAACATCATCTCTCAATAAAATTTTCATTCTTTCCTACTTATATTAACAGTACGAACTCGCTGCCAGCATTCATAAGACCCTAACATCAGCCTGCTGCAATCATCGGATTTGCTCTGACCTTTCCATAAGATACAACTATGCCCTCAAGAGCAGAAGACACTAGGAGAAATGGTCTCCTTCTCACCCTCTCCCTCCCCCTGCCACTTTGGTTTTGTTAGTTTGTTTGCTTTGAAATTGGGGAATCCTGCAGCCTAGGCTAGTCCTGAAGTCCTCCACCTTCCTCCACCTTACACCTATCTACTGCCAAAGGCATCTCTAGGCTTGAGCTGTCTACCCTGACTCTCATTATCTTTGGTAACATGGTAACAGGTTTTTCGTAAAGTAAAAATTATCAGATCAAACAAACAAAAAAATATCTGGCATGACGTGGTGGAATCCTAGCAACTTGGGAGAGATGGAGGTAGGAGGTCTTGGAGGCCAGACATAGGACTGTCTCGAAATTTAAAAAAAAGGAAAAAAGAACATTCTAGAATCCTTCTTTAAGCACTAAGTCTAGAGACCTTTGGTAATTAGACTCTGCTCCAGCCAGAATGATCAGCCCCTGGCTCCATTTTGCAGGCCTAATATTGATTCCGACAGAATGTAAACCCTAAGAATCTTCAGGGTGAGTGCAAAGCCCCTAAGGCAATCAATCTCTTTGCCTAACTGGTACCAACATTACGAATTTCCAACGAAGAGCATTTTATATTTGAAAAATGCTTGAGCGCTTGAGCTCACACACCATGGAAATGTGACCCGAACAAAAGCTGCGACCGACAGACGCTAGGACTGGACTCGACCCAATCGCTGCGTCGGCCGAAAACACGCCACTGGGGCGATGACACCTCGGTTTTCCCGTTCGTAGCAATGAATAAGCGGGCGGCGCGCACGGGTCGCGCCCCCCGACCGGGATCCCTGCCCAGCGAGCCGCCCGGGCCGCGCGCCGGGGCGAGCCTCCGCCTGGCCGCGCCCGCCCGCCCTCCCGCCGCGCACCCCTCAGCCCGCCGCCGCCCGCCCTCCCGCCGCGCTCACCTCGGCGAGCCGCCCGCCGCGCTCCTCCCCGCAGTCGGAGCGCTCGGATCCGCAGGGCCGCAAAACGGTTCCGCAGTGCGGCCCGCAGACTCCCGGCCGCTGCCCGACGCTACTCTCGGCGGCCGCCGCGGCTTCCGGCGTCTCCGCGGCCGCTGCGGGCGTCTGGGGGCGGGGCCTGGGGAGACACGCCCCGGGGCGGGGCCTCGAGCCTGGCCCTGGTTCTCCGCTAGGCCTGTGCTTGACAGGGAACCGCAGCAGCTGACGTGTACACTACTTCGGCTGCATTTCTCGGTTGCATTCCTAGTCTCCCACACTCTGCAGTCACAAGACAACTTCCCAAGGTCTCGTCGCGGTGCATTACAAACTCCGCAGCACGGAAAGCCTCAGAAAGGCCTGAAGTTTGCAATATGAGGTGGCTAGCTCCTGTAAATTCTGCACTTGAAAGGCTGGGGCCTGAGGATTGCCTTAACTTCAAAGCCAGCCTGAGTTACGGTGTGAGCTAATCCTAACCCTTGCTTTTCTAATAACTCCTCTAAGACCTACATTTTCTGGAAGCAAATGCATTTCTCTTTTCCACATATACAAAGAGGAAATTAATCTCTACCACTTTCCATTAGGTTAAATCAAGATCAAATGAAATAGTTATTGAAACTTTGGGATCTTCTTGGTGCTTAGAGCAATAGAAAAAAAACCTTCTAATTGTGTCATTGTTACATTCACTGTTTGATATTTTTTCAATTATTTCTTTTATGTGCATTGTTGTTTTGCCTGCTTGTATATCTGGGTGAGGACATCGGATCCATTGGATCTGGAGTTACAAACAATTACGAACTGTTTTCTGGGTATTGAGAATTGAACCAGGGTCCTCTGGAAGAACAGCCAGCAGTCCTAACGAGGAGCTATCTCTCTAGCCCCTCACCATTTGATTTTATAATATGTGAATACAAACTGCGAAACTGAGAAAGTTTGTCAGCTGGGCATGGTGGTATTCCCCGGTAAAGTCAGCACTTGGGAGTCTGTGGCAGGATTATGAGTTCAAGGCTAGTCTGGATTACAGAGTAAAACATGTCTATCTGATTACCTCCAAAGTTGGGTGGTAACATGTATCTAAATATTGTGCAAGATGCCAGTCTCCGTCAGAAGCAGGTGACTAATCTGAGGGCTTCTAATTATTCCGCTGGTGCAAGCAGAGACCCTAACCATGATACTCTGTGCTGTGTAGGGCTTGACACAGGGGAATGAAAGCTTCCAGCGTGGGAAGCCGCACAGTTACCCCTACTCTCCTCTCAGCCTACTCCAGATATTGCTGGTTTACTTTCACTAATATCCAAATCAATAATATTTTTAATTTTTTTGAATGTTTTTTCCCAGGAACTTCATTTTTATTTACCCAGATAGAACAACAACAGATCAAATAAGTATTTTAATTGGGGCCATTCAAGCATAGTCCACGTAAGGGCAGCTATTCCGATGACGAGTCTCTTTTATGCCTCCAGCATTGTTAGCTACAATAAACCCTCAGAGACAGGAGGTGTTCCATGAGCCTGGGTGCCTCCCGCTGCTTCCTGGGGAAATGCTGATGGGTCCGGTATGGTGAGGGTTTCATGCTGCTAACCACGGCTTTTCTGATTTCAAGATGGCAGTAGCCATGAACTGCCCAGAAAACAGAGTTCCACACTGTGCACTTTTACTATATACAAAGGTGGTTTTTATTTTTGGAGGAGGTAATTTTTTAAAATAAATTTATTTATTTATTTATTTGTACAGGTGTTTTTGTCTACATATATGTCTCTGCATAATCTGAATATCTGGTGCCCCAAGAGGCCAGAAGAAGGCGTTGGGTTTCAAGACTAGAGTTATGGATGGTTGTGAGTCACCCTATGAGTTCAGGGAATTAAACCCAATTCCTTTAGAAGAGCAGTCAGTGCTTTATAACTGCTATATTTTGTTTTTTAAGACAAGGTCTTGTTATGTAGCCCAGGCTAGCCTTGAACTCTCCCTCCCTCCTGATTTGTGAGATTACAGGCATGAGTCACCAGGCCCGACTTAAGAGAATTTTTTTTCCATATTTTTGGCCCATGAAACAAGAGGGCCCAGTCCATCATGCAAGAAAGTTAAGGTGGTAGGACTGTGCGATGGTTAGATAATAGTAACAGTCTGGAAGTCTGGACCCAAGAAAAAGTACTGATTGTATTTATTAATATTGCATATGTACTGTGTGTGTGTGTGTGTGTGTATGTGTGTGTGTATGTGCAGCACTCTTGTAGAAAATCCAAATTTAATTCCCATGTTGAGCAGCTTACAAACCCCTTTAACACTAGGCTAGGGAAGCTGACCACCTTTTATACCCAGGCCTCCAAGGGTATATGGAAAAATATGGAAAAAAAATTCTCTTAAGTCGGGCCTGGTGACTCATGCCTGTAATCTCACAAATCAGGAGGGAGAGTTCAAGGCTAGCCTGGGCTACATAACAAGACCTTGTCTTAAAAACAAAATATAGCAGTTATAAAGCACTGACTGCTCTTCTAAAGGAATTGGGTTTAATTCCCTGAACCCATAGGGTGACTCACAACCATCAATAACTCTAGTCTTGAAACCCAACGCCTTCTTCTGGCCTCTTGGGGCACCAGATATTCAGATTATACAGAGACATATATGTAGACAAAAACACCTGTACAAATGTAAAACCCAGTATACACACACACACACACACATGCTACACGCACATGCAATTTTAATAATAATAATTTTTAAATAAGCTAAGGAAGGGCTAGAGAAATGCCTCAACAATTAAGAGCACTTGATGCTCTTGAAGAACGCCTGAGTTTGTTTCCCAGAATCCACAGAGCTCCTGAGTTAGTTTCCCAGCAGCCACATGGTGGCTCATGTGTAATTCCAGTTCTAAGAGATTTGATGCCCTTGTCTGGCATCCTTAGGTTCCTGCATGCATGTGGTACGCAGAAATTCAAGCAGGCACACATACACACACACATATATACATTGTGGTCGTCTGAGTAAGATATACCCCATAAGTCTCTGAATCCTTGCTGTCCTGTTGGTGGCTGTTTGGGGAGACTGAGAGGGTGTGGGCTTCCTGGAAGAGGTTTGGAGGTTCCCAAGCCGCAAGCCCTGACCCTGCACCGTTTGCTCTTTGCTCTGCAGGATGTGAGCGTGCAAGCTTGAGCTTGAGACGCCTCCACCTGTGCCCTCCCGCCACGTCACGGCCTGTTACCCATCTGACGCCTCCACCTGTGCCCTCCCGCCACGTCACGGCCTGTTACCCATCTGACGCCTCCACCTGTGCCCTCCCGCCACGTCACGGCCTGTTACCCATCTGACGCCTCCACCTGTGCCCTCCCGCCACGTCACGGCATGTTACCCATCTGACGCCTCCACCTGTGCCCTCCCGCCACGTCACGGCCTGTTACCCATCTGACGCCTCCACCTGTGCCCTCCCGCCACGTCACGGCCTGTTACCCATCTGACGCCTCCACCTGTGCCCTCCCGCCACGTCACGGCCTGTTACCCATCTGACGCCTCCACCTGTGCCCTCCCGCCTCATCACTGCCTGTTATCCATCTGGAATCCTAAGGCCCAAGTAAACCCTTTCTCCTGTAAGTCCTTGATCACAGGCTTCCACCAAAACAACAGAAAAAGTAACTAACACACACATAGGTTTTAAAAGATGAAATAAAATCTTAATAAACGAGCGAGAGCTGTAATCCAGTTGTGGAGAACTTGACAGGTACACATGAAGTCCTAGAACCTACCTCTAACACCAGGGGCAGGGTGGGACAGGAAATCATGATTTCTTTTCTGGGCTTTGTAGGCTGCAATTTAAGAATGATGCCTTATCTCTTTCCCTTCTAACTCCCAAATAATTGACACAATGACCTCTTAAGTTTATTAGCGAGCTGTGAGCCTGGGTCGGGCAGGTTCTGAGCTTTCTGTCTAAGGTGTATGCTTCCGAGCCACTAGCCCTTGACATGCAGTTTGATCTGTTCCACGTGCCCTCATGGCTGCTCTCTCGTGGAGCCCGCCTGGAGAATCCTCCTGGATTCTTTCCTAGTGGTCTCTTACTTCTCTCTTGCTGGGACCATTGGCTAGGATTGAAAGACTGTCCTTCCTTTCTCCTCTGCCCGGTCAGATGCTGATCAATTCTTTACTAACCGATCAGAGATAATTGGGGAGCTTCTTTTCACACAGCCTTGATCCAGGTGATGGTTGAATCACGATAATGCCAGCATCCGAACTGTAACCAGATCTCTGGGCACAGAAATCAGCATCTGAATGCACAGTGCACAAGACCAAACCCCAAGAGGGCACCAACAGGACACGGTATCCAACCCTAGTAATTCCAACACTCTAGAGTTGGAGACAGGAGGATCAGAAGTTCAACGTTATCCTTGGCTAAGTAGGGAGTTCAAGAACTGTGTGGTGTACATAAGACCCTCTCTCAGAATGAATATGTAGAAGTCAAGCTCACAAAACGAAAATATTTGAGAGCCGAGCATGGCGGCACATGCTGTAGTCCCCCGAACTCAGAAGGCAGAGGCAGGTGGATCTCTGTGAGTTGAAGGCTAGCCTGATCTACAGAGAGTTCCAGGGCAGCCAGAGCTATGCAGAAAAACCCTGTCTCAAAAAAAAGAAGAAAATATTCGAAATATGTAAGTATATAGAAATATATAAAGCTTATAAAAGGCATGCAGACATATATTTATATAAATTATATATGCATGTGTGTGTGTGTGTGTGTGTGTATGTGTGTGTGTATATATATATAAAAATATATTTCTAGAAAACAAAAAGAAAAGACACATACACACCAGGGCAAAATCTCCTCTTCAGAAGTTCTTGCCTTGAGATCATGTTAACGCTCTAAGCATATCCCGCCAAGTTCTAAGTCACCTCCCCACCTCATTCAGTCACCTAGGTCCTCTTTGGGTTGGACTGTGCTGGGGCGGCAATTCAGGACACTGTCAGCACAGGCAAGCAACGGATGCAGCTGTTTAAACAGCTGTGGAGGCTGCTTTGATGAGAGACAATGTATTTTACATGTTTGTGTGTGTACCATGTGTGCAGGAGCCCTTCGAAGCCAGAAGAGAACATCATATCCTCATGAAACCAGAGTTTCAGACTGGTGTGAGCTGCCTGTCGCGGATAGTGGGCATCTAACCTGAGTCCTGTACAAGACAGACGAGCACTGTTAACCACGGAGCCAGATCCCTGGGGTTTGACATTTTCTTTCTCTTTTGTTTTGTTTGCTTTTTGAGATAGGGTTTTTCTGGGTAGTCTTGGCTGTCCTGAAACTCACTTCTCAGCTCAGGGTTGGCCTCAGACGCCAGAGATCGGCCTGCCTCTGCCGCCCAGTGCTGAGGTGTGCACCACACAGCGCAAATGGTTTATTTTCAACCCTAAATCTAGAATACTTAATTCTTAACTTCATTGCTAATTAAGTCTCAGGTTGCTTAATTTAGTGGAAAATTAAAAAAATAAAGAATTATATCTACCATTTTTATGTAAAATTTTCCATGAAATAGTCAATTTTAACGTGTTTGTCTATTTATTTCTTGAATTTTACCAGAAATATTTTCCACGTAAATCTTCAATGTTATCTGAAAATATTTATAATTCCATCTTCAATCAACTTAGAATTATCTTTATGTCTTTCATTTTACCTATCTAATTTCCATGATAATCTTTAATTTTAACATTTTTCTATATATTTCTTCAATTTTATCAGAAATATTTTCCATGTAAATCTTCAAGTTTATCAGAAAATGTTTATAATTCCACTTTCAATCAATTTAGGAATACTTTTATACCTATCATTATTATATCTCTATAAAATTTTCCATGATAATCTTCAATTCTAACATGTTTTTCTACATTTTTCTACAATTTTATCAGAAATACTTTCCATGTAAATCTTCAATTCTATCATAAAATGTTTCTATCCCATATTTCAATTAATTTAGCAATGTTTTACATGTCTACCACTTTACTCTTTAATTTTCCATGAAAATTGTCAATTTTAACATGTTTATTTGAAATATTTTCCACGTAAATCTTTAATTTTATCAAAATGTGTTTTTTGCTGCCCTTTACTTCCCTTTTCAATAAATAAAAAAATTTTTAAAAATAATTAAAATAGTAACAAATGCACCATTTATATAGGTTCATGTGTCCTGCCTGTTACCTCACTTACTAGAGGACTGAGGGTCTGGGATAGAAGTTGCTTGGCTGCTTGCTGGGGTAATTAATTGAAGAGCCTCATATATGGTCAGCACAAACTCTACCACGGACCTACATTCCCAACCCAGAAATTCTTTTTTTTTTTTTTAGATACGGTTTCTCTGTAGCCCTAACTGTCCTGAAACTCACTCTGTCGACCAGGCTGGCTTCGAACTTAGAAACCCACCTGCCTCTGTCTCCCAAGTGCTGATATTAAAAGCGTGCGCTCCCACTCCCGGGCTATGTTTTTTTTTCTTTAAAGATGTATTTATTTAAAGTATATGTTGAGTACACTGTATGCTGTCTTCAGACATACCAGAAGAGGGCATCAGATCCCACGACAAATGGTTGTGAGCCACCGTGTGGTTGCTTGGATTTGAACTCAGGACCTCTGGAAGAGCAGCCAGTGCTCTTAACCACTGAGCCACCTCTCCAGCCCCCAGAAATTCTTAATTTGGGATCTGCGATGAGTTTCTGGGGTTCAAAAAGGTGTACACGTGTGTCTGTGCACCTGTGTGCTGTGTGTGTTTGTTATCTTTTTAATAAATAATGTTTAGTTCTGGCCATTTTTACAGAGAAGAACTCCATAATTTTAGTCAGATTCTCTGAATGGTCCTGTACTCCTAAAAAGTTACCAACTCTATTGCCAAGGTGTATATATCAAGGGTTGCAATTCTAGACTGAGCCGCAGGCTAAGACGGAGCCCACTGCCCTAAACAAATATGGCGGGAGCGGCCTCGCACGTAGCCCCTCACGCATTCCGCCCGCGGCCCCTCCACTTTCCCTACCTTTCCGTCGTGACCCCGGAAGAACTCCGCCTCCCGCAGCCAGAGGCTGCTAGGTGCGGGCTGCGGCTGGGAGGCGGAGGAGGCGCTGGTGCGGGCGGGCGCGGGGCAGAGCGGGCGACGGGCCGGGGCAGCAGAGGAGGCACAGGTGCGGGCGGGCCGTGCGTGCGGGCGGGTCCGGGCTGGCGGGGGAGGACACCGCTCGGAGTGCGGGATGGGGCAGAGAACCGGGACGAGGAGAGACGGGGACCGCGCGGGCGGGCGGCGGGGACCCTTAGCAGCTGCCTGGGTGCAGGATGACGCCTGTCACGGGGCGTCTGCGGAGAAGCCATGGCGCGCTCACCAGAATCCTTGAGCACCTGCTCTATTGGGAGACGCCCAGACATCTTGTTTTCAATATGATCGTTTTTTATTCAGACAGGTCTGGAACTCACTACCAGAGATCTTGCGGGGGCTCCAACTGGTGGTAATCCTCCTGCCTCAGCCTCCCTAGTGATGGCTTTATAGCCATCTTGGTTTTAAACAGAGCTCACAGACGACTGTTGTTGCCAGGTTATTGTCAGTAACTGCACTGAAATATCTCTTCCGATTACAAGAGACGTTGTTGCCCGTGTGGTCTTAGCACTGGGTAGGTGGAGGCAGGAGGATCAGAGATTCAAGGTCGTTAGTGAATTCCAGGCCTGCCTGGCCTGCATGGAACCTCTCCAATGTGTATGTCTCTACATACTCAGACTTTTAAGTTGTGTAGATTCACGCTTCGTGTCAGTAGCTCAAATTTACTTCTTGCTCCTAGAGTCAGGGTTGTAGAATAGAATTTCAGGATATTAAAAATGAAAACTCCGTTGATGACACTTTTAACAGACCAGTGCTTGGCATGCAAAGAATGAAGTAATTTTCAGTGATGTTTTATGATTTCTTTTACAAATTTGAATAGTCATAAAACTGCTTTCATGTTTATTTTCATTGTACTTCTGTGAGAAAGTTGAATGCCCTACTTTGGAAGTTTGTCAGCTAGTGATGATCATATTTAGATTCAGTTTCCTTGGTGATTTTCAGTAAAATGAAACGAGATAACTAGAATTCAAAAATAAAGGTTTGTCAAGATTCTTTGAGTAAAGTGCTATGCCAAGTTCAAATGAGCATTTTTGTCACTGCTATTTTTGATTTTATTCCCTTAAATATATGCGTGTTTTGCTTGCATGTATGGTCATGCACCAGGTACAACAAACAGTCCATGGAGTCCAGAAGAGGCATGGAATTCCCTGGAAATGGAGTTAAAAATGGCTGTGAGCCACCATGTTGGTGCTGAGAATCAGCCCTGGGTCTTGAACAGCTGCTGACCCATCTCTCTACTCTAGAGTATTTCTCAATTATGAATGCATACCACTGTAAGTGGATTTGTACTTTATAAAGGTATCTTCTGTGAGCAGCTGGGTGCACTAACAGAGAACTTGTAATTCTATAGACATCCAGACTCTAAACCAGTGGTTCCAAGGGTGTGGCTGGTGACCCCCTTGCAGATCACCGGGTGGCCTTAAGACCATTGGAGCACACAGATACTGATATGATGATATGTAACAGAAGCAAAATTACAGTTACCAAGTAGCAAAGAAAATAACTTTGGTCGGGGTCACCACAACCAATCCTGAGGGACTGTATTGAAGGGTCGCAGCAGTAGGAAGGCCAAGAACCATTGCTTTAGGACTATTGGTTCTCCTCACGCCTCCTTCCCCCCTGTAATTCTTTTTAAGGTGACAAAGCAACATTTTTCCTCGTGGAATCCTCATAGGCACGTGTTCTTACAGCTTGCCCTCACTCCTGCTGCTTGCTGGTAGAACCGGTAGATTTCTAAGGAAAATGTATGACTTGAATCTGACGATTACCCTCCCTACCCCACTGTCGTCCGTTAGCCAGTTAGTTTTGGTCAAGACTGAGTATAAACACCCCTCATGCTCTTCTTTGCTGTCTTGGTAACCTGTAAATACAGCTCCAACTCCATTACAGTATCATGCACGCATGATTGGCTACAAATACTTTATTTTTAGTTTAAGTATTTAGTTTCGTTTAAACATTTTTTATTATATTATGTGTCGGGTGCTCTTGTGGGCACCAGAGGAATCGGTTCTCTCATTTTACCATTTTAACTTTTTCTTTTTCTTCCAGACAGGGTCTCAGTATGTCTGGCCTGGAACTCGACACGTAGACCACGCTGACCTCAAACACGCGGAGATCCGCCTCTCAAGAACCAGAAGCAAAGGCATATACCTTACCGGGCAAGAATTTAACTTTGCATCTTTGATGGATAAAGCAACCAGAAATCTCTGTGGCTGATTAACTCCTGTTTCATTGAATTAAGATTGAACAGAGGCGACATGTCAGAAGAGACAGTCAGCAGATCACAGTTCTCCTTGAAGACGTGCGCAGTTAGGGTGTTTGCTCTCCCCGTGTCTTGGTATCATTCTCTCTCGCAGGTAAACACCAAAGTGCACTGAATTTCAATAATACCTTTATATTGATCAGTGATATTTGCTCACTTGAGGCTGTTCTGTTTTGTAGTGCTAGGGATTTAAACCCAGAGTTTGCTAAGCAGGATTACTCCTACTGAGCTGCAGTCCCAGCCCCTAAGGTTTTCACACAGCTCAGGGGACTGTACTGCTTTAAACAGTTTTCTTTCCTAGGCAGGTGTGGTGACGGAGGTACACCTTTAATACTGTTCCTTACATTTTTATATCTGGTGTACTTTACTGCGCATAACAATCTTCAAGGCTCATAGGAGCACACATTGGAATGTGCCTTGCTATATGGAGTTAATCCTCCATTGCATGGAGATTGCACCCGGAACCCCGGAGTTGTTTCTGTGTTCTGCCATCTTGAGTGATGCTTCTCTAAGCATGGAGATCTAAATAATGTTTTCAGATTTGTGCTTTTAGACATCAGGGCTATCACAGCACTCCACAGGCAGAGGCTGGAAGACCCTGAATTTAAGGACAGCCTGGGCTATAAAGAGAACTCTGATTGTAAAAGAAAAAAAAGTGGGGGGGGAGAAATGGGGCTGAGGAGATGTTGTAGTTCATACTAGACCCAGATTTGACCTCCAGAAGCCACATTAAAAAAAAAATCAAGAAAGCCAGGCACAGTGGAGAGCAATTGGGAGGCAGAGACAGGAAGAGGCTTACAACGCGCTCATAAAGCCTGCTGTGTGCCCGATAGTCTGGCCAGAGCATTGAGCTCCAGGTTCAGAGGTGGACATTTGGTGGAGTGGGGATGACAGCTGTCCCCCCACTGTGATGATTTCAGCTGTCCCCAAGTAAACACACAAGGACCCACAAACAAAGGAGAAGAAGAAATGGCCTGCTTTCAGGTCTCTCGAGAATGATTTTTCAGAAGCAGAATTTTTGAATCACGGTTTTTCCTTGTGCGGTTTCAGAGCTGCTATGTTGTTTTCCACAGACAGCTCTGATACACCCTACGGCCCTGGCAGTGCAGGCCGTCTGCCTTTACTGTGGGCGCTGCCCTACCTGATCTTTCTTCTTGTTCCGTGGGTTGCAACTCTTTTATTCTGGTTTTAAAATATTTTTATTTTGCCTGTGCATATATCTGGACACCATGTGCATGCCTTGGTCAGTGGAGACCA
Organism: Apodemus sylvaticus; assembly: GCF_947179515.1. NCBI lineage: Eukaryota > Metazoa > Chordata > Mammalia > Rodentia > Muridae > Apodemus > Apodemus sylvaticus. Next base: position 8,284,739 of record NC_067475.1, read on the forward strand.
GAAGAAGGCATTGACTCCAATTTTTCTCATTGTCCAGTTAATAGAGTTCTAAAAACATTTTTTGATTAATCGATGAATAAAATAACTTATTCCCATAGTATTTAGAAACAAGCTAACTTATATTTGATTAAAATTCCAGACATGTATGTTAAAAATGAGCTCAACTTTAAAGTCTGATTTAATTATTTCAGTAGTTAAAAGACTCAGTTACATGGAGGGTTTTGTTGGTGTTGTTTTTTTAAACTATCTTTTCCAGATCAAATTTTCACCAGTAGCTAAGAAGTTGTTCTTGGTGACTGCGGCGAGTGCTGTGTCTGTGATCCTTCTGGCCCATCACTTTAAAAGAAGACGGGGAAAACAGAAGAGAACTGAGCTGCCCTGGGAGCCGGAGCACCTTCTCCTCGAGCACACCAGGAGAGCCGCGTCAGACAAAGGTACGCGCACGCGTGCTCGGTCTCCATATTAAACCTGCTGCGAGCATGCGGGCGTGCAAGCGAGCGAGCGAGCGAGACGCTCAGAGTCCTGGGGCACCCGAGTCATGACTGACAGGTCCGTCCTACGTCTGTACAAGCCCATGTACGTCTAAGTCTATCGACTTAGAGTTGATACATGTCAATAAATTACATAGAAAAATAAAATGGTAGAGGCTGGAAAGATGGCCCCTCCCTCCGCTATGGAGACCCGCTCTGGCAGAGGAACTGAGTTCCATCCTCAGCATCCTATGTGGCAGCATCGAGAGATCGGACACGCCTGGCCTCTGGGCACCACACTCACAGGCGCATAACCACACACAGATACACGTGATTTAAAAATAATATAAAATCTCCACAAAAAAAAAAAAAAAAAAAACAGCTGGGCGGTGGTGGCTCACGCCTGTAATCCCAGCACTCTGGGAGGCAGAGGCAGGCGGATTTCTGAGTTCGAGGCCAGCCAGGGCTATACAGAGAAACCCTGTCTCAAAAAAACCAAATCCAAAAAACCAAAAAAAAAAAAAAAAAAAAAAAAACTAACCATATAAAACCATTGTAATAAATTCACAACCTACTTTTGAAGTACTTGATTATATATGATAATATCATTTTAAGTCAGTAGTGAGTGTTGTGTGCTATCATTTGTAAAACATAGTAATTATTAAATTTGTACAGACATACTGAAATTAATTGAATTGGTGGTGTTTGTGATTTTTCCATTTACGGGATTTTTTTAAGTAGTCTCTGCAGACTCAGCTGGCCTCAGATTTCCTGCATCTGAACCTTTGACCTTTTGATCCTCATCCTGGCCTCTGAGTGCGGGGATCGTAGGTGTGCAGTACCACGCACTGCTTGTTTTGCTTACATTTGTCTGTTTCCTTATTATCAAAAGTTCTGGAAGACTTGCTAGTCTTTAAAGGATCTGCATTCTTTACAAGAGATATGCTGAACTGTAGCAATAAAAAATAATTCCCTGGGGCAGACGAGCTGGCTCAGCGGGTAAAGTGCCACCGTCAGCCTGGCATCCTGTGGTGGAAGAGGGCGACTCTCAGAAGTGTCCTCTGACCTCTACAGGCTCCCTCCAGCACGTGGGCACGAACCCATACAAAGTAATTAATAGTGTAGCAATAATAGTAACAATGTCTGACCAAGCTCCACTTCTGAGTATTTTGCTTTTTTGTGTATTTCATGGTTTTGTGGTTTAGTCATTCCACAAGCATAGTCACTCACTATATGTTATTTACTGAGATTTTTATTAGGTCTCAGACAAGCACTATTTTCAGCATTTTATTTAATTTTTATATCGGTCTTATGATTGACAATAACAGGTCTATGTTCTTTTCATTTATGAATCAAAATAGTAACATGACTAAATTACCCAATGTCATGTTATGAAGAAATTACCAAGATCATGTATCTTATGAGTCCTGGGATTTGAAACCAGAAGGGTCTGAACTGTCATGCCGAGAGAAGCCAGACCTGACATCTGCTGCTAACTGCATAAGCTAGTCAGAAGTTCGTGACACCAAGCCATTTAAGATGGGGGGCGGGGGGGGGGGAGGGGGAGTGGCAATTCAGGGAAGGACGTGCTTGCGTTTTAAACTTACGGTTTGTGAGGTAGTTGCTAATACTTTTACACTCATTACAGCAATCCATTCAAAACTGTCCTGATTAGTTAGCTGAACCACAAACATTAGAAATGTATATCTTAATAACGTTATACACTTTATAATTTATATCCTTGCATAAACTGTGTTTAAAAGTCATTCTGAGTGGAGAAATGTTACCTGAAGCTATTATTGGAATTGCTGATGCTTTTGATGCTTGTGTGTGTTTGTTTACCAGGTTCGAGTTGCTCCAGTAGTAGACAGAATCTGACCCTGTCGCTAAGTTCCACCAAAGACAAAGGATCTCAGTGTTGCAGCTACCTGAATGGAGGGCTTCTCAGCAGATACTCCGGCTCTGCCCAGAGCTTGGGCTCTGTAAGAAGAGTGTGGGTTGTTGGTGCTGTTGTGGTGTTTGCTGACGTATCACATACGTGCTGCTCTTAGTATGTAAAAAGCTTAGGAGGCGGTCTGCTTAAGCCTGTCTCCTTCCACTGTTGGCTCCCAGTTGTGTTAAGTGCTGTGGTCCTGTGAGAACGGCCTTGATGTGGTGCTGTTGATTCAGAAGCAGGCGCAGGCATGTTTTCCTGGGCTGGATGTGATAGCTTATGCCTGTGGTTCCAACCATGGGGAACAGGAGTCTCTCTATGTTCTCAGCCTCGCCCTATACTCTTTGGGCTCACGTCACTCTGCTGCTTCAGCCTCCTGAGTAGCTAGGATGGCTAAGTCACACAACATCACCATGCCCAGTGACAAGATGCTAAATGTTAAAGTCTTCTGGCAGAGTAGGAGCACCTAGCTTGGAGACCGGCGGTGCCTGAAGCTGGTAGGACCAAAGACCTCACCCTGGCACCCTGGCACCCTGGCACCCTCAGCTTCAGGCGCCTTCCCGCTGCAAGTGAGCTTGTGCACGTGTGGAAGCTGCTTTTCTTAGCAGAAGTAGCTGCAGGGAGCTTCAGCCACGCCTTTGCTCTTGCCCAGCCGACCTTGCCACTCCTCCACTAAGGCTGGAGGCAGACAGTGAAGACTTAAATCAGGATCATGACTCGAAGTCAGCAGGCTAGGCCCACAAAACTTGATGGATGGAGTCAAGGGAGCTGGTGACTCAGCGGCGAAGAGCAAGCACTGCGCTTGCAGAGGCCGGAGTTTGGGTCCCAGTACCCATGTGTAGCAACTCACAACCCCCGGCCCTCCAGCTCTAGGGGGTCCACACAACCTGGTCTCCATGCGGAACTGTTCTTATGTGCAAATAGCCGCTGCGCGTTCAGACACACACACACACACACACACAAAGGTAAAAGTACACTTTAAAAAGCAAAATCTAGAGGTAGGGCAAGAGATGTTTTAAAATGACTTCTTTTTAATTTGAGAAATTACAGAAGTATTGATGAGCTGATACTGTATTGATGAGACCGATGCTGAGCTCAGGACACATTCAGTTTATGATGCCAGCGGAAGAGTGAGTGGAGTCCCAGCAGGCACACAGGACTAGAGCCCAGGGCATGTGCTAGTGGCTGGCATGGTTGGCTTAGTCAGCCTTAGGTGAATGGTAAGTGATGCAGATCTGCGCATCATTCAACAATGTCCAGAATCCCAAAAGGCAAAGCGTCTATCTCACAGTTGGCAGAGATAGAATTTGTTAGTGCTGATACCAGCAAAATCTATAAAATAACCATCTGATTTTTTGCATGAAAATGTTAATTTATGTTCAAAATATTGTGCTACTTGTATATTTTTAAACAACAGGACCAGAATAGTTAAAAAAAAATCACATGAGTACTAAATTTGAGTATCATCAGAATCATTTCTTCGGGTAGATTTACTGGAACTGTAATTATAGGACATATGTAAATAACTGGTAAATATACAATAGAGTATAGAAGCTTTGGCTGTCACTCAGGAGAGCGCTAAACTAGCATGCCTGAAACTCTGGGTTCCATCTGTGGCACTGAATAGAAACCAAGTGGGGTGGTACACACCTGTAAGATGAGAAATTCAAGTTTATCCTTAGCTATTTAGGAGACCCAGTGTGTGTGTCTGTGTGTGTCTGTTTGTCTGTGTGTATGTGTCTGTTTGTCTGTCTGTGTGTATATATCTGTGTGTCTTTCTATTTGCCTAAGTAAGAGATTTTGAACTGCTCTCCGTTGGTCCTCGATTCAGGTCCAGAGTGTTAACTCCTGTCATAGTTGTGCCTGTGGAAATTCTAACTCCTGGGACAAAGCAGATGATGACGACATCAGACTTGTTAACATTCCTGTGACCACGCCTGAGAACTTGTATCTGATGGGTAGGTGTGGCCTCAGAGGTGTCGGTGAAGGGAAGGGAAGAGTCGGGGTGGGGAGATGCTCTGTGCAAAGAGCTTGCCTGGCACATGCAGAACCAAAACCAGTGATTTCTTCCGGAGAGTCAACTGTAGTTTTAAAATGGCCGTTGAGTCTGCCCTGTATAACATCACGAGCTCTGCTAGTTTCTTGAGAGTAATATGAGGCTTAAGCATAGACAGAGGCTTAAGGAAAAAGCAGTCTACTCACTCAGAGCGCTGGGGCTCCAAGTCTAAAATCATTCCTGTGTGGAAGTCAAGGTGTGACCTGACCCTTCCCAGCATTCCTGGGCTTGCGGCCATATCACTGACCCCTCGCTTTCTCACATGCTCTTCGAGTGTCCCATCCGCCCACACCTCTCCATTGTAATTGTACAACAGCTTCTGAGAACATCCTGATCTTAGTCTCTTCAGAGAGCCCTTTTCCTTATGAAGAAATCCAGGCTCCAGACACTGAGACCTGAGGTTGGGGTGCCTTTATTCAGCCTCGAATGCAAACCAGCACAAAGCTGTTGAGTCTTGGCTGGTGACGTCATCAGAGTCTGATTGGCTGGCTTGCTCCCTTTGTCTAGATACCATTTGAGTTCTATATCTGTAAAGTCATTAAATGGAAGAAAGGCTGTATTTCATACCTGAGTGCCCTTCTTGGCTTCATGAGCAGGCATGACTTGGGGGCTGACGGAGTGTTGGGGATCAGCTGCCTCAGTGCAAATCTTGTCATCAGCACACTTTTCTCCTCATGTTACGCTACATTCCCTTCAGCAGACGATCCTACTAGATAGAAAATGCACCCAAAATCCAGATATGGCCTGGACAGCAGACAGGGAAGAACAGCAGAAAGCTGTTGGCTTCTGAGTATTTTCCTGCTCTTGGGGACACACAGACTGCATAATCTCCTGTTATCATCATAGTGACTTCTGGGAAGCAGAACTGAACCCAGGCCATAGAACTGCCACTCTAATCCCTGGTTCATTATATCTTTTTGTTGGTGTTTGAGACAGGGTCTCACTGTGTAGCTCTGGCTGTCCTGGAACTCACTCTTCAGACAAGGCTGACCTTGAACTCAGCCTTCCCGAGGGCTGTGATTAAAGCCATGCTCCACGGCACCCTACTGGTCAATCACATCTTAATTCCACCAGAGAGCATCTCTTGTGAGAATGCTAACGCAGCGGTCCTTCAACAGTTCCTCATAGAGTCCTGCTCCCCTCTGAAGTCTCTGCAGTCTGCTGCCGTTAGGTCAGCTACATTTCTTTCCATGTGCTGGTCTGCTCTGCTTCGTCCAGGATGGCCCATTGAGCTCTGCTTACAGCGTTCTAGGGCGTCTTCCAGCTGTAGCTATAAACACGCCCCTCCTGCCAGCCTGTACAGGACATCATGTTTATCACAGCCGCCCTCGGTGTGGGGCTCTCCTACTTCTTGTCTGTGTGGGCTTACATGCTGAGGAACCGTGGTTGTGCTCAGTGCCAGTCACCTGCCCTTTATTTCCTACCATTTCCATAGGTATGGAATTATTTGAAGAGGCGTTACGTCGATGGGAACAAGCTCTGACGTTTCGAAGTAGACAGGCTGAAGATGAAGCCTGCAGCTCTGTCAAACTGGGAGCTGGAGATGCCATTGCAGAAGAAAGTGTGGATGTAAGGACAGTCGGCTGAACAGTAGGCCTCGGAAGACCGGAAGAGCCTCCTTTTCTGGGGCAGTTACCCAGTTGCTTGTTTTCCCAGTGTGGGACTAAGTGAGATGCTTGGGTTTTCATCTTGTTTTGATTTGAGAGAGCTGGTGAGAGACTGATTTGGGTCACTATGTAGCCCCAGCTGGCTTGGGACTCATGTGACCAGGCTGCTCTGAAACATTTAGAGATTGTCTGCATCTGCTTCCCCAGTGCTGGGATCCTACCCATCGTGAGGTGCTTCTTTCTGGGCATTTTCTATTCAAGCTTTTAGGCATTGCATATGTGTGTGTGTGCGCGCGCGGGCTAGAGTTGCAAACAGTTCTGAACTGCCACACAGGTGCTAGAACTGAACCCAGGTCTTCTGCCAAAGCAACAAGTGTTCTTTTGGGGGGGGGAGGGTTGATTTTTTTTTTCTTCATGACAGGGTTTCTCTGTGTAGCCCTGGCTGTCCTAGAACTCACTCTGTAGACCAGGCGGGCTTTGAACTCAGAAATCCACCTGCCTCTGCCTTCCAAGTGCTGGGATTACAGGAGTGCACCACCACCGCCCGGCTGCAACAAGTGTTCTTATCTGTGGAGCCAACTCTCCAGATCCTAGCCTTCAAGCTCTCTGGCTTTCCAAGGCTATGGAGAAGCAGCAGATGCAGTTAACTGCTCCTGTGTTTGTAACACCGAGTAGAGATGTGTCTTTATCAATCATTTCAAAGTCGGAGAGCTTGGCTGAGCCAGAGACCAGAACAAGGAGTCCGAAACCTCATTTATAAATCCTCTAGGTGGTTCTTACACAGGCTAGTCTGAAAACTCTTAGTTTGCTTCAGTGATCAGTCAGGACCATTTCTTCCTTTCTTACAAAAGCAATGCTGATGGATAAATTCTTGGGATTAGGTACCCCTGTGATCCCCGCACCAGCCCTATCTGTATACCGAGTTTCTCTTTTGAAGTGACCATTTCTGTGTTGAGAATGTTAACACTGACTGTAAGAGTTGCCGTGCGTTACTGTTATTTTTCTTTATAGGATATTATTAGTACAGAATTCATCCATAAACTTGAAGCTCTGCTTCAGAGAGCGTATCGTCTCCAAGAGGAGTTTGAAGCTACGCTTGGGGGATCTGACCCTAATTCCCTTGCAAATGATACTGGTAAGTAGTTGTTTTGTGTGGTTTTCGGAAACCTATGTTCTTTTTTCATGTCTATTATTTATTTATCTTTCTTAAGTGTCTTAATATTTAAGAGGAAACAATATTTGCTGTAGGCCTAGCTAGCCTGGGGTCACTATGCAGACCAGGATAGCCTAGAGCTCAGAGGTGTGCCTGCCTCAGCCCAACACTGAAATTAAAGGCATGAGATTTCTTGAATGAGATTTGGAAGGAAGGAATGGTTTAACATTGTTTCTTCCTGTAAATCCTTTTAAGAGTGAGATGAGGCGCTGAGGGGCTGGAGATCTCAGTGGGTCAGAGGACTGGCTGCTCTGGCAGAGACTCAGGTTTCACTCTGAGGACCCACATAGCAGCTGACAACTCCAGTCACAGGGATCCGACAGCTGTCTCTGACTTTTTTTTTTTCCTGAGACAGGGTTTCTCTGTGTAGCCCTGGCTGTCCTGGAACTTACTCTGTAGACCAGACTGGCCTTGAACTCAGAGCTCCACCTGCCTCTGCCTCTGGAGTACAAGAGTTTATATTCACACCAGTGTGCTGTGCTTCCTAGCCACTTATAAGACTGAATGTTATCTCTGAGTAGGAAGGCTAGCTATGGACTCTTTGTGGGCATGTGTCTGCAGAAAAACACCCTGCAGCAGCGGGAGGCACCCCAGAAGCCACACTACAAAAGTCTGAGTTCGTTCTGGGCATGGTAATGCCTGTGAGGAGCTTACTTTCTGGGTTGCTGGGTGTTTGGTTGTTGTGCTTTTTCTGTTTTAAAGCTGGGATCTGACACAGGGCTTGTACATGCTGCTTAGCCAGCGAGCTCTAAGGACCTACCTGCCTCCGTTCCCCTTGTGCTGCAGTTATGTGCACCGGCACCACACCTGGCTTCTATGTGGGTGTTGGGGGTCCAAATCCAAGCCTGCACAGCGAGCACAGGACTCAACTCACTGAGCTATCTTCCCAGACCCATTGTTTTCTTTTTTCTTTCTTTCTATCTTTTTTTAAAGATTTATTTATTCAGTGTTTGTGAGTGCACTGTAGCTGTCTTCATACACAGCAGAAGAGTGCATTGTATCCCATTCCAGATGATTGTGAGCCACCATGAGGTTGCTAAGAATTGAACTCAGGACCTCTAGAGGAGCAGTCAGTGCTCTTAACCCCTGAGCCATCTCTCCAGCACCCCCACCCCTGTTTCTTTAATAAAGATTTCCTTCCTTCATATGTGTGTGGTGAGCCACGGGCAGATGCTGGGGGTTGAACCTGGGTCCTCTGGAAGAGCAGCAGGTGCTCTTAGCTGCTGAGCCCCCCCATATTTCTAAACTCCCTTGTACTAACGTCTTACCCTTGACTTAGTTAGCACAGATGTTGTGACCACATTTCGTAGGTGGAAGTTCCATTTCCTAAGTGAGAGGAAGGTTCAGATGAGTTCTTCACTAACAGCATGGACGTCTCTGCTGCTAAGAGGCTCCTTGCTGCCTGTGCTGTTGAGGTCACTGGAGGGCAGCACGTCTGCTCCCCAGGCTGGAGAGCAGGCTGGGCAGCGCTCTGTGCTGCTGACTGGACTGGGCTAACCTGAAGCCCATGGTGGCACATTTCCCGCTCCTGCCACCCTAACTCAGAGTGAGAGAGACCTTGAAAGGTTGTTCAAAAAACACTGACTCATAGTGAAACTTTCCATTACCATGGAAGATCTCCTACTTGCTAGTGTCTAGATATTTAGGACAGTATTTATTTATAGTTTCTGTTTTTCAGATGACTAACAATCGTGATTTTGTAATTGTGAAAAGGACATTTTTGAGCTAGGGTCTCCCTGTGTATCTAATTCTGGCTTTGAACTCACTCTTTAGCTCAGGCTGCCTTCCAGTTCATAATTCTCCTGCTTCAGTCTTCCAAATGCTTCAATTACAAGTGTATACCACATTGTCTGGCTAGCTATGATAATTTTTTGTTTGTTCAAAAAGGGTTTTTTCAGTGTAGCTCTGGCTGTCCCAGGAGCTCACTCTGTGGCCCAGACTGGCCTTGAACTCATAGATCCGCTGGCCTCTGCCTACCAAGTGCTAGGGTTAAAGGCGTTAGCCATTACATTTATTTTTACTCACATACATGTGTGTACTTGTTGTGTGTGTATATGATGTATTATGTATGTGGGTGCATGTGTTTGTAGGACAGAAGAGGTATCAGATCTAGAGCTTTAGTTACAGGCAGTTGGTTGTGAGCTTCCTGACTACTGTAGAGTTGGGAACCGGATTTGGTCTTCTGGATGAGAGCAAGAGCACTTAACTGCTGAGACATGTCTCCATCCCTGTTATATATTTTTTAAACTTTATTTTAGAAAATATTGCAAAAATCTATTTCCGAATGTGCAGTCAACCAAACCCTCTCACTGGCTATAGCTCTAGATAACAGAGTTAGTAGAGTTAGTAGTTAGTTATGAGCATGAGCCTTGCAGCTGACCACGTGGGCTAAAAACCTGCCTCCACCCATCCCCTCCCTCAGAGGCCTTTTCTTAGCCGGCTAAGTCTATCTACACGAAGTAGGATTAGCCTGGAGAATGGCTTTGTCAGCCTGTGGTGCCGGCTTGGGCGGCCACAGCAGGAAGACCACAACCCCCGAGAGTGAGGTCAAGAACAGACTGGTCACCTTTGTGTTCCCTGGTCTCAGGAAGTGAGAGGAGGGCTGGCTCTGTAGCTCAAGGCAGCTGAGCTAGCTGCAGGAACTAGCCCATCAGCCTGGCTAAAGCAGGCATGAGATTCAGATTACATTAGCTTCATGGAGGATTGCGGCGTCATGATGAAGTCATGATGAAGTCGGCAACTGCTGCCGCCACGTGTTTCTGCTCACTGTTTTTATTCCAGCTCTTTAAAAGGACTATTGTAAGATGACTTTACAGACTGTGTGGGTATGGGTAGACAGATGTAATATGATTATAACTTGCTTTACAATATTATTCAATCATATTTTTCTAGAGCATCTTTTTCTGTGAATTAATTTTATTTTTCTCAGAATAATGTTCGTACCTTCTGAAAGAAGACATCTCTGTGTGTGTGCGCATGTGAGTGGCGAGCATTCGCTTGCACTTTAGTGGGTGCAGAGATAAATGTCATTGTCTGCCCGCACCACTCTGTACCTTATTTTTGGAGACAGGATCTGTCACTGAATGTGAAGCTGACTTTTCTGGCTTATTTGGTTGCCAGCTAAGCCCCTGGGACCGACCTATCTCTGTCCCCAGTGTTGTTATGGCTGTTCCTTACCCAACTATCACATGGTGCTAAGGATCGGAACTCAGGTCCGCATGAGTGCCTAGCAAGGACTTCACACAATAAGCTGTGTCTGTGGCCCCAGAAACAAGATACTTTTACTCCACTTTAAAGTCATTATTAAGACAGTGACAGTAAATCTACTTTTTCACCTAAAGGACTTGCAAAAATCATTACTCTTGGTGTAGCTGAGATTGTGGTCTTTCTGTGGTTCTGATGGTGACGCGCATAGGAGGAGATCAGATAATGCAATTGGCTCTGCTTGTCTTTGGACATCCAGTCATCCAGACTCTGTCTCACCTCCACCACACAGTCTGTCCTCTCCTCAGCACAGTCACGTGGGGGCCTAGGCGTCGTGTCCTGGCTGCACCTTGTCCATACACAAGGCTTTCTAACCTAGCTCCCAGGAGAGTCTGCTGTTCCAGCCTGCACTGTTGCCTCTCTGCTGCAGTGGGTGGGGCTGAGCAGTCTCGCCCAGCACTGACCGGCTTTGTTTTGCCCTCCTTTGTGGTGGAATTAAGGTCTGAATCACAATTGCCGGCTGCGGCTTCGTAATTGAAAACTTTCACTAAGATTTTATTTTTAAAGTCAACGCTGAATTTGAGTTCCTTTCCCTGTTTCTGTTTTCTGATTCTCTGGCTGATACTGTCACTGTGCACACTGCACATGCTTCTTTCTTTCCTTGTTTCTGTTTTCTGCGTCTCTGGCTGACGCTGTCACTGGTTTTTGCGTGTAATGCACAAAGCTATTGCTTTGCAGAAAAGACCTTGGGGGCCTTTCCCTGTACCTCAAGGTAACACTGATTGGTCTTTGAGGTGCCGTGAAGTGATTTATTTATTTCTAGACTGCAAATAAATTGGTAACACAAAAAACATTTAAACATTTTGTTTAATTTTTAAAATTATACAATAGGATAATTTTAAGTAGGGTTATGTGGCATATGTATGTATGTGTTTGTGTGGGCGTGTGCATGTAGAAGCCACAGGTCAATGTTGTGTGTGTTCACTGTATGTGTTTGTACAGACGGTGTTGTAACCCTGTGTGTATACCATGGTGATGTGCGGGTGCTTGTGCATGTCTGTATATAGACAGGTCTCTGACCCTGGAGTTGATTACTTTAGCTAGGGTGGCTGACCAGTAAGCTGCAAAGACTCCTGCCTACACCCTTCAGGCACTGCAGTCGGACATGCTTGTTGCCGCATGTGGCTTTTTTTTTTTTTAAATACATGGGTACCAGGAATCCAAACTAAGAGGTTTTTTTATGCTTGTGTTGCAAGCACTTTATGGACCCACAATTTATTCTTTTTATTAATTGGTTTTCTCATCCTTGGGTTTGGTGGGAACCCCCAGAGAGGTTCCAAATTCCTGTGTCCCAGAACAAGGAGCAGAGACAGACGGATAGTGCATCCTATTACTATTACTAGAAAACAGTAGAGGACCAAGTGAAAGTGCACCAGCAGGGAAATGCTTGAGTGGACGGCAGCAGACTAGAGAAAGGCATGGGCTTTCATGCCACTTGGTGGAGATTTGGGGGTTTGCATAGCCTGGGCTTGTTCAAATATGCTCTGTCTGTTACATTTAATCCCATGTACAGTTTCATATATCACATGTCTTATTAGCGTTTTAAATCTCTACCTCAGTATCTTAATTAGGGTTTTAGTGCTGTGAACAAACACCATGACCAAGGCAAGTCTTATAAAGGACCACATTTAATTGGGGCTGGCTAACAGGTTCAGAGGGTCAGTCCATTATCATCAAGGTGGGAACATGGTAGCATCCAGGCAGGCATGGTGCAAGAGGAGTTGAGAGTTCTACATCTTCATCTGAAGGCTGCTAGCAGAATACCAACTTTCAGGCAGCTAGGATGAGGGTCTTAAAGCCCATACACACCCACAGTGACACACCTACTCTAACAGGGCCACACCTTCTAATAGTGCCATTCCCTGGGCCAAGCATATACAAACCATCACCATAGACATAGAGATGGACCTTCCCCTCATAATCAGCCTTGAGCCCACCTCCTGTTTCCCTGCTAACATGGTAATTTTAAGAAACACTATGTGCAGTGAGGGAGGAGGCATTACAGTATTGCCTCTCCTTTATATCTGAAATATAGGAAATGGAAGAGGTTGGTCATAACATGATACACATGAAGACAGGCTAAGGGCTTGAGAGGGACAAGTATCTCCTAATGAAATTTGATATACACATCACAGAAACCTATCCCTTAATACAGCTAGCCTGCCTGCCTCCCTCCCTCCCTCCGTCCCTCCCGCACAGCTGCGCACAGAGTCCACCTTGGGACACAGGCCTGTTCCCTTGTATTTCTTCCACTGCTGCTCCTTCCAGCTTCCTGCCTTGCTCTTCTTCCCTCAGCTCTAGCGAAACTGTCCTTTTCTTTCTTTTTTAAAAGAACTTAGTGTCTCACACATTATTAACTGATTCATTTCTCCTGGCCTTTAAATGGTATTAATGTTTTTAAACTTCTTTCCTTATAAGCTGGATTGATTGGACAATGTGGTGAGGCATCCTATAACTTCCTCCTGGAGTGGAGGTCAGAAGAGAGAAAATTACCCCTAGCCTTACCTATGCAGCTATCGAGACCCCTGCCTGACTTATAGGGTGGGCCAGGAAAGCAAGCTCAGGTTTGGCACAGTAGTGATGAGCTTGTGAGTTGTGGAGCACAGCCAGAGCTGTGCCTAGTTAGTTACAGTCACACCGTGTTTCCTAGCTGCTTAGTGAGGGCCCAGTTCTCAGTCAGTGTCAGTGCTGTACACTTCTCACAGGGAGCAGCAACTTAAAACCCAAGCAGAGAGAGTGCTGTGAAACAAATGTCAGCTGGGATCCCCAGCACCTGTGTAGAAGTTAGAGCTTGGCATGGGCCTGTGATCCCAGCCCTGGAGTTAGAGGGCTTGGCATGGGCCTGTGATCCCAGCTCTGGAGTTAGAGGGTTGGCATGGGCCTGTGATCCCAGCTCTGGAGTTAGAGGGCTTGGCATGGGCCTGTGATCCCAGCTCTGGAGTTAGAGGGCTTGGCATGGGCCTGTGATCCCAGCTCTGGAGTTAGAGGGCTTGGCATGGGCCTGTGATCCCAGCTCTAGAGTTAGAGGGCTTGGCATGGGCCTGTGATCCCAGCTCTGGAGTTAGAGGGTTGGCATGGGCCTGTGATCCCAGCTCTGGAGTTAGAGGGTTGGCATGGGCCTGTGATTCCAGCTCTGGAGTTAGAGGGTTGGCATGGGCCTGTGATCCCAGCTCTGGAGTTAGAGGGTTGGCATGGGCCTGTGATCCCAGCTTTGGAGTGGTGGGGAAGCAGACCCTCAACCTCATTGGCTAGCCTTCCTAGCCATCTGAATTATGGAATTTCAGATTCAGTGAGAGACCCTGATTAACTCTGCAGGTGGCCTGAAGAGGCTGCGCAGAGCACTCCCTGTGAGGCTCAAGCTTCGCCTCACAGAGAGCAGGAATGTTGTGAGAGAGGAGATAGTAACCGCTGCTGTCAGGGCGTGACAGAGCTCACCGCAGCTCACAGCACCTGCGCTTGTCTGCAATGCAGGAGACTGGGCCACTCAGTCACCAGTCACGGAGGGGGAGGGGGGTAGCAGGTGCTCGAGGAACCCTCTGCTGAACTGTTGACAACTGATTGATTCTGCGTAAGGGACAGTTATTGTGTTCCATTGTATGCCAAATGGTAAGTTCACAGGCTTCAAGCATTCCCACACAGATAGTCCTGGATAAAATCAGTGGATCATAAAACTAAAAAAAGGGGGTGGGGCATGCGTGTGGGAGGGGACCTGGGGGAGGAGATGAGACAAGAGCACTCAGATGCTCTAGACATGTGCATGACATTGTCAAAGAACAGATGGAATGGATAATGATAAAAAATAGAGTGACTTCCAAAGATACCTGCCCCATCCTCCACATCTAAGCTTCTACATGTGAATGCACACATGCAAACACACACTTAGGGAAACACACACCTGTGCATGCACACACACACACACACACACACACAACTGTGCATGCACACACACATACACACAAACACACACACACACACACACACACACACAAAGGAAATGCAGCAGAATTTTGACCCTCTTTAATCCTGTGATAAGACAGTGGCTTTGCCTTAGGCGAGGGAGGGAGGAGGTGTGCTCTCCTCAGCCGCAGAGGCAGGCCTTCTGCAGGCGTTCATTCCGTTCTGTTCTCCTTAGGGCTTGATGATGCCAGTGTTTGCAAGGCAGGGCTAGGAAGACCTAAAGCCAAAGGCCAGTCTGAGGGAGACTATGTGAAAAGAAACAACCAAAGAAGCCCGCTTGCTGCCTTCACACAGCAACTGTGGACTCCTGAGCTGGACCTGCTAGCTGGAAGCCTTGGCTTGACACTGTGAAGCTAGTATTTCAGAATTTAGCAGATGATTTTTTTTAAAAAGCAGGTGATTTCCACATGCATCTGGATGGATACATAAGAAGGTGGCTTTAAGATTTGCCGATCTGTGCTGGGCATGGCAATACACACTTTCAATGCAGCAATTTGGAGGCAGAGGGAGGTAGATCTCTGTGAGCTTGAGACCAGCCTGGTTGGCTACAGAGCTGAGTTCTGGGTCAGGGAGGGCCACCAGTAAGCCTGTCTCAAAAACAACAAGGAATTTGCTGGCCTCCAGGATGGCTGGCTGCCAAGCCGGACACCCGAATCCAGTCCCTGGCATCCGCATACTGCAAAGAGAGAATTGAACTCCCATAAGTTGTCTTCTGACCCCAAGTGCACAAATGCATAACCCATAAATAAATATAAGAGAAGTAACAAATCTTAAAGCGTGTGCCAAACTGTTTACCGTGCGCCTTTTGTGTTAGTCAATCAAACAGAGTAAGACCAGGCCAGGCCTTTCAGTTGCATGTAACCTGAGTAACCAGGTAAGTCTTCAGCATATCACACAGTCGGAGAGCAGTGCAGTGTATCTGTAATACTGACTCAGAGCCAAAGCTCCCTCCAGGCAGAGCCTTAGCTCCCCTCCCTGCTTGTTCTTTCCACGACTTGTAACCAGAGCCTGCCTGTTTAACTGCCTAAAATGAAGAACTTGAAAGTAAACACTTGTGGTTTAGGAAGTCAACTCTTGGCCTATCTGCTGCTGTTCATGAGGATTTGTGGAGTTCATTTACAGATCAGATACCACAGCTATCAAGTGATGGATATTCAGTAGTAGTATTCTACATAATTATTTTTTTCTTTAATAACTAAATAATCTTGTAAACTTTTAAAAAGTGGTAAAAATAGATGGTAAATTCAGAAATACTATTTTATTCTCTCTGTATATGTGCTAAGTATGACAACTTTCATATATATGAAATATACAATAGAAGTATTTTTATATCTTACAATAAATAGAAATTTTGGTTTATTATTTTGTTAGCTTTCATATATGTTGATAGAAAGTAGTCTTTATCTGGCCGCAGATACTGTGATTGGTAGAATACAGACTCTAAAACCTGAAACCAAGGAATGGCATCACTTTAGAAAGGGCCTTGTGTTACCATCATGTGGGACGACATCACTTTAGAAAGGGCCTTTTGCTATCGTCATATACATAGCCTGTGCCATACATCCGACACACCGGGTCTGTGTCAGCTCAGGCTTTGGCAATATGTTACGTGTTTTTAGAGCAGGAGTCTCTGCTGTTGTTTCAGCGGTTGTTGCTTTAGAGAGTGACATGAGCCATGGGCTTCAGCTGCATCTTCCTCTCTAATTATTCAGACTGAGAATCAGAAATCTTCAGGGACTAGCATCGGCCTCTCTTCATTTGTGGTGCTAGGAATCAAACGCAGTGCTTGGACACGTGCTCTAGCCTTGACACAGTCCAGCCCAGCGTGCTCTTGGCTTTTTGGTTAGGGTGTTTGCGTACACTCCAACAGAGCACCAAACTGCTGCGCTTAATGGCAGCTTAAAAATAAAGGTGACTTACAAGTGGAGTTTGCTGTGCAGGCAGGGTTTAATTGACAGGGCTTACAAGAATATAGTTCTAGCTTGTTAACCTATAAGTTCCTTTTTAAATTAATTAGGCTTTATATTTTATATGCTTCTTTTCTTACAAAATATGTGTTGCAATATCAGTATTAGAGCCGTGAGTGTGACTGGTGTTGGCAGTGGGTTTCTAGAGCCGTGAGTGTGATGGTGTTGGCTGTGGGTTTCTAGAGCCGTGAGTGTGACTGGTGTTGGCAGTGGGTTTCTAGAGCCGTGAGTGTGACTGGTGTTGGCAGTGGGTTTCTAGAGCCGTGAGTGTGATGGTGTTGGCTGTGGGTTTCTAGAGCCGTGAGTGTGATGGTGTTGGCAGTGGGTTTCTAGAGCCGTGAGTGTGATGGTGTTGGCTGTGGGGTTTCTAGAGCCGTGAGTGTGATGGTGTTGGCTGTGGGTTTCTAGAGCCGTGAGTGTGATGGTGTTGGCTGTGGGTTGCTAGAGCCGTGAGTGTGATGGTGTTGGCAGTGGGTTTCTAGAGCCGTGAGTGTGATGGTGTTGGCAGTGGGTTTCTAGAGCCGTGAGTGTGATGGTGTTGGCAGTGGGTTTCTAGAGCTGTGAGTGTGATGGTGTTGGCAGTGGGTTTCTAGAGCCGTGAGTGTGATGGTGTTGGCAGTGGGTTTCTAGAGCCGTGAGTGAGATGGTGTTGGCAGTGGGTTGCTAGAGCCGTGAGTGTGATGGTGTTGGCTGTGGGTTTCTAGAGCCGTGAGTGTGATGGTGTTGGCAGTGGGTTTCTAGAGCCGTGAGTGTGATGGTGTTGGCTGTGGGGTTTCTAGAGCCGTGAGTGTGATGGTGTTGGCTGTGGGGTTTCTAGAGCCGTGAGTGTGATGGTGTTGGCAGTGGGTTTCTAGAGCTGTGAGTGTGATGGTGTTGGCTGTGGGTTTCTAGAGCCGTGAGTGTGACTGGTGTTGGCTGTGGGTTGCTAGAGCCGTGAGTGTGATGGTGTTGGCTGTGGGTTTCTAGAGCCGTGAGTGTGATGGTGTTGGCAGTGGGTTTCTAGAGCCGTGAGTGTGATGGTGTTGGCTGGCTGTGGGTTTCTAGAGCTGTGAGTGTGACTGGTGTTGGCTGTGGGTTTCTAGAGCCATGAGTGTGACTGGTGTTGGCAGTGGGTTTCTAGAGCCGTGAGTGTGACTGGTGTTGGCAGTGGGTTTCTAGAGCCGTGAGTGAGATGGTGTTGGCAGTGGGTTTCTAGAGCCGTGAGTGTGATGGTGTTGGCTGTGGGTTTCTAGAGTCGTGAGTGTGACTGGTGTTGGCAGTGGGTTTCTAGAGCCGTGAGTGTGATGGTGTTGGCAGTGGGTGGCTAGAGCCGTGAGTGTGATGGTGTTGGCTGTGGGATTTTGCTTGTCTGTGGATTTGTTTGTTTGTTTGTTTTTTCTGATGCAAAAGATTTTGAGATTCTTTTACACTGATGCATAGGAACAAATACTTTGTTTTAGACCTTAAAACCAAACTGGGACTGTTTTCTGCTCAAAGGCTTGCTGTAATATATGTATACTTTAAGTATTAGGTCACCACAGGCTCCATTGTTTGAACAGAATAGACTAAGGATCTTAGACTGAGAATATGCATTCAGAAAAACTTGTTTTCTTTTGTGGTTTTGTTATTTTTATTATTTTTGTTTGTTTGTTTTAAGATGGATGCTTCACTGCATAGCATAGACTGGCCTTAAAGTCAGTATCTGAGCTGGTCAGATGGCTCAGTGGGTAAAAGCGCAAGCCTGCCCACTGGAGATCCGTGGAGCCCACATGTGGAGGATGAAAACTGAATCCTACAAGTTGTCCTCTGGCTTTCACTCACACACCAGGGCATGTGTCTGTATACATGTATACACACATACACACACACACACACATACATACACACACACATACATACATACATACATACGTACACACACACACATACACACATGTACATACACACATGCATACATACACACATACACATACATACACACATACACATACACACACATGCATACATACACACATACACATACATACATACACATACATACATACATACATACATACATACATATGTATACGTACAATAAATGGAAAAAACATGTCTTCCGCATGTTGGCATTACAGGAGCACACATAGCCAAGTGTGATTTCTTTGTGTATAGAAAGCATGACAAAAGGTGTCAGAGGGAAAAATGAAGCTCTTACTACAGCTTTAGTCAACTAGAATCTGGTGTCTAGCAGTCATGGCGGGTCACAGTGCAGTGCGTGTAAGTGCTGTGGGAACACTGAAGGAACTGCATGTTAGTGTGCTCTGGGTGCCTCCAGGATGGTGTCATGGAAGGAATAACTTGAACACACCAGGAGGCCTGCCAGGAAGATCGCAGCCAGAGCACCTCGGGCAGAGAAATCAAGCTTCAGAAGAGACACACACAGCACAACAGTACACACAGCAGTGGACCTAGAAGGGTGGGCCTTTTTTGTAGAAGTGCTTGTGTCTCTTGGGGTTTTGTATTTTGTTTTAAGTCAAGGAGAGTTCCTCTAAGGGGACTCTCTGGCAGAGAAGAAGAAAAAACTGTAAAATAGCACCTGCTGTCCAGGGAGAGAGATTTCTCAGGTTTGGTGGGTAGCCAGCTAGAACATCCAGAGACCCTGAGTAAGCTTGACTGTGAGCAGAAGCCCCTCAGCCTCTCCTCTCATCAGACAATCCAAACCTGGTGCCCTCTTTTCCTGCAGAGTCACTGTCACAGGGGAGGGGCCTCCCAGGGGCTGTGTTTTTAGGGAGTAATCTGAACTGCAGGCTTAAGTAATATACTCAGTTCTCTCTAAATAGACAGTACGAATTACACAGCAGTTGAGAAATGTGATTAGTAATTCCTCTCCAGAATTAAGCATCATAATTTTCATTTTAGAGGGTATACAATACTACAAAATGCAGCTGAGCTGGTGTCATTTCTGTTAGTGATATCCAGTCCAGTCACAGTGCTGTGGGCTCCAGACAAAGGGTACCTGATGTTTGCCTTTGCCTCTTAATCCAAATTACATCTCCATAGCTGAAATTTATCTGTGGAGCACTTCACTCAGCCATGGAGGGCCTTTGTAGGATTAGGGGAAGGCCCACAGTCAGCTCCCCCAGGAAGAAGCTGGCGAGTATTTGGACTAGTTTCCTGCCCTCACTTGTCCTTGACCAGGGCCTTGTAGCCTGTGGACCAGTGGTACCTACTGGTCCTGCTAAGGCTGTAGCTCTTTAACTGCAGACTCACTCTTAGTTCTGTCCTGTCACAGTCCTTTGGGAAGGAGAGGTAAGGCTAGTCTAAGTGTGGGCACCCCTCCCATTCCCGAGTCACCCTAAGTGTGGGCGCCCCTCCTGTTCCCGAGTCACCCTAAGTGTGGGCGCCCCTCCCGTTCCCGAGTCACCCAGGTTGTATTGGCAGCTGTATTTCCCAGTTAGGAATCACAGTTGACTCTTCTGCCATCATGATGTGTGAGTGTTTTGATAAATAGGGGAAGCAGACACAACTGTTCCTGCAGTCTGCTTTGTACTGTGCCAAGATGCTTGTGCACATGCGTCATGGCTCTGTCAGTAGAGCCGTGGCAGCCAGAGCACACCCAGAACTCATCAGCCTTGTGGACCATTGCACCTCAGTGCTGCCCTTAGCTTAACAGGGCAGAAGCCCATTGAAGGGTTAATTAAAAAAGTATTTCAAAATTTAGTCTTTCCCTTCTGAGATTGTTTTTGATTTTTAAGTTAATGTTGTTTTTCTTTCAAACTATTTTAGTATCCTAAAACCTGGGGGTGGGGAATACAGGGGTACAATATGGGTAGCAGATTGTCACACAAAGGAGAAGACTGTTGTGACAGAGGTTGGCCTGGTCTACATAGTGGGTTCTGTGACAGCCAGGGCTACAAAGTAAAACCCTGTCTCACGACAAACACCACCAAATCCTCATACACACCAAACCTTTCAAAAAAAGAGCCACAGGAGTTTTCTAGGCTGCTGATAATATGAACAACTTAAGACTACAAACACTTGTTGGCAACTTACTCATCTTCAGTAAAGACGCAGAAAGCACAAGGTTGCAGGTTGTAGTCATCTGAAAATGTGTGGATACCAGCCAGCAGCAGGCCGGTGACAGTGAGACAGTACGCAGGCTCCCCTTCTGAACTGGTGTCCCAGAGCCTACGTGGACAGCGTGGGGTTATAAAGAAGAGAGGCATCCCTGGAATCTCCACTGGCGTCTGCAGAGACTAAAATAGACCCAGTGCCTTCTCAGTAACCGAAATAGAATGTGCCTAGGAACAGCAGAGCTGAGACACAGAAAACTCACTTGGCTTGATCTAAGGAAATAAAGCCAGGCCCAAGGGTGACAGTCAGGGCTGAAGAAGGCATCAAGGTTTCTTTTCCTTTCCTGCCTTTAAAAAAAAATAGAAGAAGCAGATCCTTCTTTGGGAAAAACTTAAGTGAATAACAAGGCTGTGAAGGGAAGAGGTTTGAGTGCAGTCAGACTTTGGGCCCTGCATAACTGAGCTGAAATTAACTCTCGACGTGCCAATACTCTCCCAATTGTCAGAGTCTCTATAAGAATCTCATAAACTTCCAGGTGTCTAAGAAAGGCAGACAATTTTTTAAAAATTTTAGATTTGCTTATTATTTTAAAAGATTAGCTAACCCAACAGAAGCTCCTCCCTGAGGCCAGGGGGCAGCTGATAATTGTATCACCTCATTAATGTGTAATCATCACTTGTGAGGTGGCTTAAGGACTCCGATGGCCGTTTCCAGTCATTAAAGGGTAAAAACTCTGTATTTCAGTTCACAAATTAATTTCTTATGGTTAACTTAGGTCTCAGTATTAGAAACATCAAAAATGTAAAAGGGCTCTGAAACCATGTTAGAGTCTCGCCCTAGACAAAATGCCCTGAAGGGGATCAGTGCCCGGCCTTCCGCTGTGGCTCTCATGCCCTGGGGGTTACCAGCTTATGACAACAAATCCGAAACATTAGTTTACATGAACAACACTGAAGTGCTTTTAATGTCCTTGGTGCTCTTGGGACATGTATAAATTATTGGGGGGGACAAAAGAAAACATTCCCTGGACATTCATTCTTCCAGCCCACAGATTGGCTTATTCTTAAGTGTGTGCTTAGGCGGTGAAAAGATAGTTTACTTAATGGTGCGCAGCTATAAATGACTAACTTTGGATGCTTATATACATTAACCTTTAATTCCTGTAATATTTAGAGGTGGATTTGTTGTTGTTGTTGTTGTTTGTTTTTTCAAGACAGGGTTTCTCTGTGTAGCCCTGGCTGTCCTGGAACTCACTCTGTAGACCAGGCTGGCCTCGAACTCAGAAATCCGCCTGCCTCTGCTTCCCAAGTGCTGGGATTACAGGCATGCGCCACCACCGCCTGGTTTAGAGGTGGATTTTATTCCAATGTTTACATGAGCCCACTAGAAAACAGAAATAAAACTCTTCCAAGGTTACACGGCTCACAAATAATGGGGTCCCGATTTTAATGCTACTAGCTATCTGGCTCACAGTGGATTTTAACTGTCAACACTGCCTCATGGATCAGACGATTTGGAGGGATGAGGCTTGAGTGGACCATTAAGAATGTAGTTTTTAGATGTTGCCGGGGAGCTTGAGAGAAGTATAGATGTAGAAAACTGGAAGAAACCAGAGGCCCGTGGAAGACTGCGTGGAAGACGGTAATGGCTGTGCGTTCAGTGCTCGTGAGCGCTAAGCACTGCCTGCCCCTCTACAAACCTCCTTCATCCTGACGTAACGCTGATGGCCGCGGGGCTGCTCCTCTCACTCGGTCTGCATCCTGAAGCAGCAACTTGAGGACTTCACAGCTCAGGCTTCCCTGTGACTGGTGACTGCTAGAGCACTGTCAACTCACGCTGACAGGAACCCATGCTGATGGGATTTTATGTTTGTTTGTAGTAATTAGTAGAAAATAACATCAGATAGGCAGGGAAACAGTGAGTGTGGAAGGTTTGGAAAAGAGAAATTTGATTAGTCATGGCTCCTTTGTTCTAGGTACAAAAGAAGGATTTATTAGACACAGTAGGCCAGTCCTATAATAGTTACCTGCGTCAGAATAAATGGTCTGTGATAACCCTTAGCATAATAATTGGGCATATTGGAACATATGAGTTCAATCAGAATTCTCTAAAGAACTTTCAGTCTCTTTGCAGTGTCAAAAAGACACAAAAACATCTGGGTGTGGCATGGTGACCCCCATCTGTAACTCCAGTACTTCAAAGACTGAGGCAAGGGAGTTGCTGCTGGTATGAAGATAGCCTTGTCTCCTGAGTAAATTTTAGGTCAGTCTGAGCTACAGAGTAACGCCTTGATTCAGAAGAAGGAAGGAAGAGATGAAGGAGGAAATACAAAAAGAAATATGGTTACAACTCTGTCCAATACAAATGTACCTTCCTTCCCCCCCTCCCCCATCAAGTCTCTTGGGAGGCTAGGCCCAGCCTCTGCCATTGAGTCCAGACAAGGCAGCCCACCTAGAACATATCCCACAAACTGGCAACAGCTTTTGGGACAGACCCCATTCCAGTTGTTTGGGACCCACATGAAGACCAAGCTGCACATCTGCTGCTTATGTGTGGGGAGGCCCAGGTCCAGCTCAAGTATAGTCCCAAGTATAGAAACTCACTTAGTAGACCAGGCTGGCCTCGAATTCAGAAATCTGCCTGCCTCTGCCTCCCAAGTGCTGGGATTAAAGGCGTGCACCACCACCGCCCCGGCTGCTTAAACTTTTTCTTTTTCTTTCTTTCTTTTTTTTTTTTTTCTTTTTAGTTTTTTGGATTTTGGTTTTTTTTCGAGACAGGGTTTCTCTGTATAGCTCTGACTGTCTTGGAACTCACTCTCTAGACCAAGCTGGCCTCGAACTCAGAAATCCACCTAACCTCTGCCTCCCAGAGTGCTGGGATTACAGGCATGTGCCACCACTGCCCAGCTAAACTTTTTCTTAATATTTATTTTTATTTTACGTATATGGGTACTGTATGCATGTTTGTGTACCACATGTTCACAGTACCCTCAGAGGTCAGAAGAGAGTGTCAGATCTTCTGCTGGATAGTTTTATGTTAATTTAACACAAGCTAAAATCATCTGAAAGGAGGGAACTTGAATTACAAAAATGTCTCCATAAGATCAGGCTGTAGGCAAGCCTGTATGGTATTTTCTTGAGTAGTGATTTATGGGGAAGGGCCCAGCCCATTATGGGTGGGGCCAACCCTGGGCTTAGAGTCGTGGGTGCTATAAGGAAGCCGGTTGAGCAAGCCATAGAGAGCAAGCCAGTGAGAAGCATGAGGCCCTCCGTGGCCTCAGCATCACCTCCCTCCACGTTCCTGTCCTGTTAGAGTTCTGTCCTGACACCCTTCGGTGATAGACTGTGATGTGGAGGTGGGAGCTGTGTAGACCCCTCCTCGCTACCTGCCTTGGCTATGGTTTTCCAACTTAGCAGTCAAAGCCCAAGACATCTGCTACAGAAAACGTAGTTGCAGTTTCTGAACTACTAAGATGAAAGCTTGGCTTTCAAACTCCAGCTCTCCTTGTGTTTTGTAGTACAATCGTACAATCAAGACTTGAATCTCTTTTGGAAGAATGTTGTGAATTTTACTGGGGTGTGTGAAAACAGTGAGTTGGGGTAGTGCCCAGGCTTTCTTCTCTATACTTTTTTATACTTCTCTATACTTGGCTCACCCAAGAAGCAGATGTGTTATTTCTTTTCATCATCATTAAGCTGCCATTCAGGAATTATAAAAGTTACTGAAGCAAGAGACAGGGTCTGTGATTTTCCGGTTTCCGGTTGGGAGAAACCCGTTAGCGATTAATGCAGAATCACCCATGATTTTTCAGTATTGCCATGAAGGAAAGAAATCAAAGCATTTCCCTTTAGCGTCATTTAACCAAGAGCAAGCCCAAGTTGGAATTATCTCTTCCTCTGCTTCCTCGTATCTTCTGTCCTGTGCCTATTGTACCTGTCCAAACGCTGACGTGTGAGACAGTCATGGTGTGTGTGTGTGTGTGTGTCTGTCTGTCTGTCTGTCTCAATGTGTATGTCCCTAAAAGAGGAGCTTTGCTCTATATTTATTGAACAGCAGAGCAAACACCACATGGGGAAGGAATGGGATACTTGACAGAGATCTTTAACAGGTTTACAGGGATGAAGTCACTGACTCCAGCCGACCCCATATGTCATGAATATTCATTTATAAGACTGCTTTCATGTGTGTGCGTGCATGTGTGTGTGCTTGCATGTGTGTGCATGCATGTGTGTGTACACTTTTGTGTGTGTGTGTGTACCTTTGAAATGTGCTGTATGTACTGAGATGAAAATTGTAGAAATCCCCCCACCCCGCCCCGTAACTGAATGTCCAGAGAAACCATTTTTCCAGTTATGAAGCTGTCTCTAAAAGTGTAAAGCAGCTGGGCCTGCTCAGCCCTGAGTGTGCTGCTCCCCGAGGACCTGCATGTGCTGCCAGCACACACAGAAAGGCACACCCATGTATCGCCTTCTAACCTTTATAGGCATCTTCATGTATATGGTTCAAGAAATTTATTCAGGCACACACATAAAGGAAAATAAGTAATAACATAAAATTTTAAGTGTAGGGCAATTGTTTTATTTTCTAGTTTGGTAGAATACTATAAATTTCTCAGGTTTTGTTTTTCCTCTTGGGGTGGTTTGTTTATTGGATATGCTAGCCAGAGAACCTGGGACTCTGGGCCCTGTGAGTGCTATACAAATTTTTTACCACTGAGCTACATCTCTAGACTAATACTTTTTAAATAGAATAACTTAATCTTGGTTTATAGTGGTCATTTAGTAGAAGAATTTTATTTATTTATTTATTTATTTATGTATTTATTTATGTATTTATTTATTTATTTATTTATTTATTTATTTGAGATGGGGCCTGCTATGTTGACAATGTTAGCTTTGAACTGCTGGGTTAGACTAGCTTTCTGCCTCCCGAATAACTGGGATTGTACCCATGTGCCTCCTCCATGCCTGGCTCGGGAGAATTTTAAGCTAAAATGTTAGGTGCTTTCAAAGGATTGATACCAGCCTAATATGAAACAATCATAACTTAAATTTTAGAAGGTAAAGCATTGAAATGTAACATCTGGTCCCGGCCAGCCTGAAATGGGCTAATGTGCTGCACACAGCGTCCTGCTACGGCACCTGCCCGGCCCTGAGCGCTGCTCCCAGTGACCCCTGCTCCACACAGGGTGTAGAGTGGACTCGGTGCACACAACTTTGAGTTTAGTGGGCTTGGAGTTTTACATCCCAATGGTGTCACAAAATGTTTTCCTGATATGTAGGAGTCCTCAAGAAAATATGAAAGATTTCTGGTAAATTTGGTAAATATTTTTGAAAGGCTTAATAGAGGCTTAGAGGAAGGCTTAATGGAAATTTGAATAAATGAAATCTGGGAAAATATCTTGCTTTTATTAAAGAAGATAAAGCATTTGAGAAGATTAGCAGATTGAGAATCCTCTTTTATCCTTTGCTTTTTACCATGATATATTTTTTAAGGTATATTAGTTATTTGCTATAATCTAATTACACAGAAAAATAGTTTTTATCTGAAAATTCAGTGTCAGGAGGGCATTTCTGCTGATGGCCCAAGAGTGTTGTGCATGGCTAACAGCTGGCCTACCTTCATACGGCCAGATAAATACTTTCCAGAGCGTGCGTCTGCGCTGTGTTGTGCATGGCTAACAGCTGGCCGACCTTCATGCGGACAGATAAGTACTTTCCAGAGCGTGCATCTGCGCTGTGTCTCCGAGGCGGTTGCTTGTGCTGTTTTTAAGTAAGAAGAATAAACACGCGAAACTGATGTCTCATCTTGTTGACTCTTCAGTTTGTTAAAGTCAGCTTTAGGGTTCGAAAACCTAAGGAACTACCGAGCTACTTTAATTGATCACCTCAGTAAGTGATTAGCTAGAGGTTTTGTGTTAATTCAAATAACTCCAAGTGCTGTGGCCCATGCCTTTTTGGTATTTTGAAGTAGTCTCACTGTGTAGCTGCCTGGTTTTGAACTAGCTAGTCTCCTGTCTCTGCCTCTTCAGCATCTTCTACTGGCATGGGCCACCACAACCTGCACAGTACATTTAATGCTAGCTCAAGAGGCAGAGGCAGGTAGAGCTCTGGGAGTAGAAATCCTGGTCTATAGAGTGAGTTCCAGGATAACCCAGGCTACATAATTAGACCCTGTCTCAAAATTTTTTTTAGTTGATTTGAATAAACCTTACAAATTTTCAAATTTAGGCAAGCCATTTGCAAGTAAATTGTTTTAAACTAGTTCTGGTTCTTATAGACTTTACCAAGTATGGTAAATAATTTACTGTAGTTATTTTAAAAACAAAAGCTCTTTTAATAAAAAAAATAAGTTTAACTTCTTTAAATTAAAAAGGGGGGGGGCAGGACTGTAGGGATGGAGCCAGGTTCAATTCCCAGCATCCACATGGCTGCTTAGAACTGTCTGTGATTCCAACTGCAGGGCTCTAGCATCCTCCATACACACCAGTGCAGGTAAGATTAAAACATGGAATACGTTTTAAAAGTGAAGTCTGCTTCTCATAGCCCTTCCTCCCCTGCTATACCAGTATGTTAGTTAGCAGGGGAGCCTTGCACGAGCTTTGTTAGACTGCAGCCCACAGCAGTTGTTCCTTAGGCCTTCCTTAGGCCCTGGCTGGCTGGACACAGAGTAGAGGTAAAATTGCACTATGTCAAGTGAACGTGGCGGAGACGAAGAATAACTTTCATCCTTGTTACTTTTAAGATAAAGACACAGATATGAGCGTGAGGGAGACTGTGGATGAGTTCGGCCTGCCAGACACCATGAACGTTGACTCCGCAGATCTCTTTGCTTCAGCCACAGAGGTAAGACAAGCTGTGTCATGGTGAGGAAGGTCTGTGATTGCACTAGTTTAGTTCAGTTGCCATGTATGCGTGCATATGTGTCTGTGTGGGTGTCTATGCATTGCCTGCATAAATGGGTGCATCGTGTATGTTTCCAGTGCCCATAGAGTCCAGAAGAGGGCATGAGATGCCCTGGACCTGAAGTGACAGTGGTTGTGAGCCACCTTATGGGTCCTTGGAATTGACCCCAGGCCCTGGTCCCACCTGCCTCTGCCTCCCAAGTGCTAGGATTAAAGGCGTGCGCCACCACCGCCCGGCTTACTTTTTTTTTTTAATAATTTATTTTTTATGTTCATTGGTGTTGTGCTTGAATGTGTGCCTGTGTGAGGGTGTCAGATCCACTGGAACTGGAGTAACAGACAGTTGTGAGCTGCCATGTGGGTGCTGGGAATTGAACCCAAGTCTCTTGGGAGAGCAGCCAATGCTCTTAACTGCTGAGCCATGTCTCCAGCCCATACTTTCTGTGATTAAGATGGCAATGACTGTTACTCTCACATGTAGCAGTCCTCTAGTGTCTAGTATAGAGAATGTGCACTACAGGCTCAGCATTCCACCATGAAATGATTGAGACCAATAATGTCTTAGACTGTGTGTGTGTGTGTGTGTGTGTGTTTAGTAATGTCTTAGACTGTGTGTGTGTGTGTATACTTGTGTATGCATATATATTTGGAGTATTTGCATGAAAATGACATCTCTGGGAATAGAGTACAAATCTAGACACGCAATCCATTTATAGGGAGCTGGAGAGATGGCCCAGCACTAGTCATTCTGGTAGATCTGAATTTGCTTTCTAAAACCCATGTGGTAGTTCACAACCATCCTTAGGCACGTGTGGTGCATACACACAAGTGTAGGCAAAATACTAATATATGTAAAATAAATCAATTTCTCCTTTATATAGCCTGAAGATAATTTTAGGTTATATTTATTATCTTGTACTTTGAGTGCAACCCAGACAAGGTACAGTATGGAATTTTGCACTTGTGATAACACATCTGGACATAGGTTTCAAATTATTCATCACTCTGGGGTAGATTTTCAGGCTAAGGATGCTCTACCTGAATACTAAATGCCAAGTTTTGTTAGTGACGGTAGATACTAACAAGCTGCTATTTCCTAGCCAGTAAGTGCTATGTAGTATTGAGTTCAAAACTATCCTGATTTTTCTCTGTGGTCAGATTTAAGGTCCTAAATAATGTTATCATGAAACCCTAGTCAGTCTTCATAAAGCTGCAGTTTCTGAAGGGTTTCCTCAGCTTCCTGGCTGTCTCCTTCCCCCTTTCTCAGTCCTTCACAGTTTATAATGTTTGACCTTTTGTTTCTTCTTTTGCTCTTTCTCTCTGGCTTTAAGCATCTTGCCCAGTTTCCAGGATTACACAACCTGTGTTGGGGACTCCAACATGAGGGCAAGATCTCTGCAGTGCAGGAGCCCTGTGCTCCCCTGCAGTGCCTAGCCCCGTGCTCCCCTGCAGTGCCCAGCCCCGTGCTCCCCTGCAGTGCCCAGCCCCGTGTTCCCCTGCAGTGCCCAGCCCCGTGCTCCCCTGCAGTGCCCAGCCCCGTGCTCCCCTGCAGTGCCCAGCCCCGTGCTCCCTGCAGTGCCCAGCCCCGTGCTCCCCTGCAGTGCCCAGCCCCGTGCTCCCTGCAGTGCCCAGCCCCGTGCTCCCCTGCAGTGCCCAGCCCCGTGCTCCCCTGCAGTGCCCAGCCCCGTGCTCCCCTGCAGTGCCCAGCCCCGTGCTCCCCTGCAGTGCCCAGCCCCGTGCTCCCCTGCAGTGCCCAGCCCCGTGCTCCCCTGCAGTGCCCAGCCCCGTGCTCCCTGCAGTGCCCAGCCCCGTGCTCCCCTGCAGTGCCCAGCCCCGTGCTCCCTGCAGTGCCCAGCCCCGTGCTCCCCTGCAGTGCCCAGCCCCGTGCTCCCCTGCAGTGCCCAGCCCCGTGCTCCCCTGCAGTGCCCAGCCCCGTGCTCCCCTGCAGTGCCCAGCCCCGTGCTCCCCTGCAGTGCCCAGCCCCGTGCTCCCCTGCAGTGCCCAGCCCCGTGCTCCCTGCAGTGCCCAGCCCCGTGCTCCCCTGCAGTGCCCAGCCCCGTGCTCCCCTGCAGTGCCCAGCCCCGTGCTCCCCTGCAGTGCCCAGCCCCGTGCTCCCCTGCAGTGCCCAGCCCCGTGCTCCCCTGCAGTGCCCAGCCCCGTGCTCCTCTGCAGTGCCCAGCCCTGTGCTCCTGTGGAGCTGTTCCTCAGCATTTGAGTTTACCCTTACTTCCAGACAGCTTGTGGCTGACCACCTGAGCAGTGAGTGCTCCTTCTTCCTCTAGACTTGTCACAGTTGCAAGTGACCCTTGGTGCGAATCTTTTTTTAGTTCTACCATAAACTGTTGAGAGACTTAAATTCCACAATCCCCAGTACCTCCAGAAAACTCACTGGTTTGAAGTACTGGCTTGCAGAAGTGATTTCAGAGGATGCCTTGAGGAAGTTGGCTCTCTCTCCCCTGTGGGGTCCTGAGGCTTGACCTCAGGTTAGTAGACCTTTACCCACTAGCCATCTTTCTGGCCCCAAGCTACATGTCTATATGAGCCTAAGTGATACTGGCGCTATAGCAGCTTCTGTTGCATGCTGGCTAAGGCAGAGATAGTGTAGTCCAATTGAGGGCATAGGTCTGAGTTGGAGCAGTGGCTCAGCTGAGCCTCCCGCACACGCATGAGGATCTGAAGCGAGCCCTGGCACCTAGGTCAGAAGCCCTAGCCTGAGCTAGTTCTTGAAATCCCAGAGCTTGGGTATTTGGAACCAGAGGATTTCTGAGACTTGCTAAGTCAGCAGTTCCACGTTAAGTAAAAGACCCTGTCTTAAAAAATAGGGGCAAGGGGGGTGGTGGTGGCACACGCCTGTAGTCCCAGCACTCTGGGAGGCAGAGGCAGGTGGATTTCTGAGTTCGAGGACAGCCAGGGCTACACAGAGAAAACCTGTCTCGAACAAAACCAAAAACAAAAAAAAAAAAAAAAAAAAAGGGGGGGGGGGGCAAATGACCAAGGGTGACAGCAAGCATCAGCCTTCAGCTGCCATATTCAGATACTTCGAGAAAAGCCTTCTCTTTGGAATGTTATGTCTGGATTTAAATTTAAGGACTTATAGAACTAAAGCACATTTCCTGTTAATACTCACCTCTGCTCCTTAGCCTGTATGTTGTCAATAGTAGTCTTCCTGAACTTACGAGCAGATATAGGAACAAGTGAGAGGATTTACTTTAAGGCATTTGACACAGCACCAGCTGTGTGTACAGTGCAAACACTGCAGCCTGCAGGGGTGCTTCTGGAGTTCTGGAGTACAGATGTCCGAGGGCTAGCACTGTGGTATATCCTCTTCCCTTCTGCACAAGACCCAAGAATTGATCCCAAGCATGGAAATGGCCGAAAGGCTCCTCCAGAAAACAATGAGAATATTTTAGCATAAATTGTCAAAGACAAAACTCAAGAACACTAAGAGGACTTTAAAAAGTCAAGATAGCATTTATTCATATAATACCAGTGTCCCCAAAGGAGCACTGAGCCGTGTGTTTTTCAGGGTTCAGCTCTGTCTCCACAGATGATTTGTTGGCCATCACAGGAAAGAACGTAATGGTGCCAGCCCCTCCCAATGCTCTGCCCCTCAAGAACTGTCAGAATTTGACCTGTGTGGCAGCTTCCAAAGCTGAATTCTTGACGTTTGTTTTTATATTTGGTTAGTTTGGTTTGATTTTGGTTTTTTGAGGCAGTCTCTCATTATATAGCTTTGGTTGGCCGGGAACTCCTATGTAGACCATGCTGTTCCTGGAACTCCTTATGTAGACCATGCCGGTACTGAACTCACCAATATCTGCTATGTTCAAAGACACCAAAAACATTAAGACAGTAAAACAGGAAAAAATGTTTCCAGATTCTGTATCTGATCTGTAAAACGCTTACAACATTCAATTAAATACTAATAGGTCAGTAGCCTAATGTAAAATTGAGCAAAGAAACTGAGTAGACATTTCTCCAAAGAGAATATTCAAATGGCTAGTAAAATGGAAAATTGCTTTATGTTATCAGTCACCTTGGAATGCACTTCATTCCCACCTGCTATAGTTGTTATAATAAAAGTAGGAAGTAGCAGTTGTTATAGAGGACGCACGCGCATTGCTAGTGACGCTGGAAGGTCACAGCCACTCTGCAGAACACGGTCCAGCCTTTCCCTAGACAGTAAATACAGAGTTGCCGTCTGACCCTTCTATTTCTATATGCCAAGAAAGTTTAAAACATGTCTCTATACAAAACTTCTACACAAATATTCATAGCAGCCTGTTCATGATAGCTTAAAAGTGGAAAAATCAGTCCATCACTGAAGAATGAATAAAAATAATGTGGTCTGAGCTCTGGAGATTTGTGTTTTTAAATGTACTGACAAATTTTTATCTTATAAATATGTATGAGTAACCTGCATGTATATGTAGTGTGTATATGTGGTGTGTGTGTATATGTGGGGTGTGTGTGTGTGTGTGTGTGTGCGTATCACAGGCTGCATGGTGCCCATGGAGGCCAGAAGAAGGCACTAGATTCCCTGGACCTGGGAGCACAGGCGTTTGTGTGCAGCCTGATCCGGGAACTGAGAACCAAACCCAGGTCCTCTATTAGAGTAGCAAGTGCTCTGAACCACTGAGGCAACTTTCCAGCTCTCAGGCACTTGACTTTTATCTATCCATAAAAATGAGTGAACTGCTGATGTGTGGTATACCATGGTTCAACCGGAAAGCATTCTAAATGACAGCAGCCAACACCAACCGCCACATACGGCATAAAGTAATCAGTTCCAGAAGCCAGGACGGGTTAGAAGACTGCTAAGGGAAGGAAGGGGCCCTTGGTGGAGCGGCAGCGGTGTCTGAGAGAACCGTCGCTGCATAATTGAGTGCAAACACCAGCGAGGTGCATGCTTTCTTAGGGTCAGTTCTACAGCATGTACAATAAATCTTAGTAATACTGTTTTTAAAAGTTTTGAGCTGGGGATATAACTGAAGAGGTGCTATGCTCGCTCACCCTGCGCAGACCCTAGGTTTTCTCCCCATAGCATCTTATAAAAGAAGATACAGTGTTCAAGTAAGTGGATTATTTGGTTTTGAAAATAAAATTGCTGGGCGTGGTAGCACATGCCTGTAATCCCAGCACTCGGGAGGCAGAGGCAGGTGGATTTCTGAGTTCGAAGACAGCCTGGTCTACAGAGTGAGTTCCAAGACAGCCAGAGCTACACAGAGAAACCCTGTCTCTAAAAAACAACAACAACAAAAAAAAAACCCAAAAAAACCCAAAACAAACAAACAAAAAACAACAACAACAAAACCCAAAAAAAGAAAATAAAATTACTCCAGGGGAATCTTGTTTAGCTGTCCACCCAATAGTGTTTGCAGTTGTCTTTTAATGAACTGTCAGACTGTAATTGTATTTATAGAGTTAGACTAATCATAGAGTCAAAGAGGATTATCTTTCAGTTATGGAAAAGTTAAGCAAAACCATAGAGAAGACAGCATTCCTAGGACAGCAAGCTGTATTTGTTTCCATGTTTTCACAGTTTGCCTCATGAGTTTGAAGTGTCCTTTGGATGATAAAATCCTCATTGGTGGCTCACCGCTTTGCACACCTAGTAGACTTAAGTAGTTGGGTTTGAAATGAACTGAGTTTATTAACTTGTACTCTTTGGGGTTCTTTTGGATTCCTTGAAACAAGGACTCACTCATAACTCTGGGCCAGAACTTGGTAAAGTAGCAAGGCTAGCCTCCTTGCTGGGATTAAAGGCGTGTGCCACAAAACCCAACTAACTTTACTCTTTTTAACAACTGAATTTTCTGCTAAAGATGTTATTTGTAATGATGTATGGAAATGCACTTGTGAGTGAGTGCCCGGGAGGCCCGGCTGAGCTTGGCGTGTGAACACAGCCTCCGGGCCGGCCCTCCAGCCCAGCTCCTGGTTCTGTTGTTTGTTTGCTTGTTTGTTTGCATTTCTTTGTTGAAACAGGATCATCCCCATGTTCATTCAAGATGCTCTTGAACTTTAACAACTGAATGTAAAGCAAAAGTCAGGTTTAGTGATGTCGCGGGTTAGTCACGGGTAGCATATTTTGATAGTGTTGAAATCCTAGGTTTCCTGGTTCTTCTTACCGCAGTGTATCTTTGTCTGGTGTGTTCTTAGCTTGCGGAGCACAGAGAAGCACAGCAAGCCTACAGCCTGGAGTCTTTTTGCCGCTGCCCTTTCTACGAAGAAGCTATGCATTTAGTTGAAGAAGGAAAAATTTACTCCAGAGTTCTGAGGTATCATTCTAGCTTAGCTTACAGATAATATGTTATTTTAATGGCTAATATTTTATAATAATATAGTAAGGTAATGTTGCTCTTTTTGTGTGACAATTATTAAATCATGCTTATGAATACAGGAAAGATACATTTTGGTCCAAGTAAATTTTGCACAGCCTGCCAGTATGCAGAGGACATGTGTTTTCCATTAAGGCCTGCTTAAGACCAGGTCTGTGGAAGGCTTGCTCGTGAATGAAACCTCACAGTCGCTCTCTGCTCTTATGATGCAGAACCGAGATGCTGGAGTGCCTGGGAGACAGCGATTTTCTCGCCAAGCTTCACTGTATCCGGCAGGCCTTTCAGGTGCGTCTCTCCGCTCCCGTGCAGGGTCGGCCTCTCTCACTGCCTCTGCTGTGTCCGCCTGTGCACAGGGCCGCTCTGCTCCTTGTTCTCCCTGCAGTCTGCCGAGCTTCTATCCAACCCCCACTCGGTCTCACTTCACTGACCTTCCCCACACCTTTCCAGGACTACCACACTCTGTCTAAACACAGCATTGTGGTGCCGCAAGGTGTGGACAGAGCTGCTTGAGTCTCCATCTTTCTGTGTTTAAGATTTGAGTCTGTGTAAACAGTACTCCTTTCTAACATGAAATCAGGCTGCTAATAATAAAGTCAGAAGTGCTGGCACACCGTCTGTGAGCTCAAGGCCAGCCTAGTCTATCCTGGGAGCTCAGCAGCCAGAGATACAAAACCAAACACAATTTTTGTTTGTTTGTTTGTTTGTTTTAGATTTGTTTTTTTTTTCCGAGACAGGGTTTCTCTTTATAGCTCTGGCTGTCCTGGAGCTCACTCTGTAGACCAGGCTGGCCTCGAACTCAGAAATCCACCTGCTTCTGCCTCCGGTGGTGAGTGCTGGGATTACAGGCGTGTGCCACCACTGCCCTGCTCCAAACACAAAATTATAAGGAAAATAATTACTTTCTTATGTTGGAAAGCTACATAAAATGTACCTTAGATTCTTAAAATGTTTTAAGATCTGCTTTTATTTATGTGTGTGTGTGTGTGTGTGTGTGTGTGTCTGTATGTGAGAAGAGTTCAGGTGTCCATGAGCCCAGAAGAAGATATCAGGTCCTGAGGAGCTGGGTTCTGAGGCACCCAACCTGGGTGCTGGGAACCAAACTGGGGACCCCTACAAGTATAGAGCATGCTCTCAATCACTAAGCCGGTCTTGCAACTCCTCACTGCAGATATGTAATTGTCTGAAACAGAATTTAAGTTCAAATTTACCCACCCTGAATCTTTTTTGATCATTGGGTTTGAGTCTCTCCATTTCTGTGAATTTGGACTTCCTCTGTCTTCAGTAGTGACTTAGCATCACATCCACCACCCTGACTGCCCGGTTACCCATATGTCACGGGACATCACTCATTCTCACCCTGCAAACTGGTATTTTTCAGCTAATCCTTGCAGAAGCAGACAACAGGTCGTTCCTTGCTGAAAGTGGGAGGAAAATTTTGTCAGCTTTAATTGTGAAAGCCCGGAAGGTAAATGCATTTTCTAAGCAAGTTTTGTTCTTACTAGTTTTTCTAACTGAAGACTAACTACAGGGGCTGGTGAGACTGTTGTGTAGGTAAAGTCCTTCACACCAAGCCTGACAGACTGAACTGGACCCCAGAGCCCACATGACCCAGAACCAGTGCCAACAGCTGTTCCATCACCTCACACAGACAGAGGCTTGTGCCACGTGTCCTGCCAGATGAAGAAAGAGTTTAGCAGGTTTTAGAGTAAAATGTATATTTAAATTTTAATAGTGAATGAAACCTTTGTAAGTAATTGGAAAAGTCCACCAAACTGTATTGGTTTCACTGTTGTTGGGACAGAGCCTGTATGCTCCTCTGGTTGACCTAGAACTCACTTTGTAGATCAGGCTACACTCAAATGTGTGCTGATTCTTTTACCTCTGCCTCATGTGGAATCCCAGATATGTACTACTGCTGGCTATCTCAAAGAGCATTAATTTCTGTTTGAGTTACTTTCTGTGTGCAAATCTCATGACCAAGATGTTTGTAATAACTTAGAACTGCCTGTGGCCTTTGGTGATGTCTGCTGAGGCCTGTCAGTAGAGCTGCTGCTATAACCAGGTGTGGCTGTTATAACCTCCTCAAGCCTGTTCAGGAAGAGGCTGGAGGACAGAGCACGGAGGACCCTGGAGCACAGGCTGTACTGCCTGGTGCTCATCTTCACTGGGCTGAGTAAGGCAGAGGCTGTCGAGAGCTTCACTCAGACTCTAAGGAGCCATGGACTTCACGCAGGCTGGTCCAGAGGAGCGGGCCTGCCCTTAGCCTTTGCCCCTGGTATTCAGCTCCAGGCCATTTTCTCTCAGGCCCCACTCCACACAGAGGAACTGTATTATCTTACCCAGTGTCAGAAGACTCTTGCGACTAGACAGATGGTGAGTGGGAAATAACCTGCGTGAGCACACAGTGCTGAGGGAGTCTCCAGCGAGCGACACTGTGTCCTTGCAGATCCCAGGGTCAATCTTGGGTTTCTTTCTTGGCCTTCCCATTGTAGACAAGCACAGGGCTTTGAACCCGCATCCCTCCAGGAGGAGCCCACCTGCAACAGAAGGACCCCAGGCGTCTGCGGCAACCCGGCTCTCATTTACAGTCTGAACAGTAATCTGCTAACGTTCTACTGGCGTCCCTGTTCTTGGCTTCTGTGAACAGGATAACAGCTAGGAAATGAAGGGCTGAGAGTCAGAGCACTTGCTTAATCCGCCATGGAAAAGGGCCTCAGTTGTAGAACCAGGTGTGGGTTCTAACCTGTAAGGACGGTAGAAACTAGAGGTCATCCACTACTGTACAGGTCATTTGAAGCTAGTCTGGGATGCTAGAGATCCTTTAAAAAAGGAAATAACTTGGTATGCTTTGAAAATATTTTCTAGAATAATTAAGATTCAACTTTCTTGAAAAGTAACTTCCTTTGTAGGCTTAAGTCTTGTTTTAAAGTTATGTTTACACTACACTATGTTCTCTTTACAGAATCCAAAGAAATTTCAAGATGTTTTTGATGAAATGATGTATTTTTTAGAGCAGACTGATCACTGGGATAGTACTGAGATGGAACTTGCTGCCAGAGGGGTAAACAAATTATATAATTCTTATTCTTGCTCTCTCTGCATATTTACATGACCGAGGCTTTGGTTCTCTGTCTTTTCTTTAACTGATAGTAAATCCAGCTGTGTGCTGGTGGGCGCTGTCACATCTAGCTGTGTAGTGTTAGGGTACTATCATATCTAGCTGTGTGATGGTAGATACTGTCTTATTTCTGACATTCATAAACGATGGAAACTATATTCTTCATATATTGATTGGTTATAAAGAAATGCTTTCTAAAAGCCCGTTGTCTTCATTCACATAAGGTAGACCTTGTTACAAGGCATTTACAGTGAACTGTGCAAGAGTGGTTTGAGATGAATAAAGGACAGGGTACCCGAGAGCCAAGGCAGTAGACTTTTCATAGAAGTGAAGAAGTAAATGAACCGAGAAAAACCAGAGACAGTCTTCCTTCAGAGAAGGTATAAAAATTAGAACTTACATTGCAGGTGAATTCATAGGTTATAACATATACAGGATGGTAGAATTTCATACAGACATGATCGAGTGGGTCTATACATACCTCTTAGTTCTCGTTACTTGGTATCTAGGAGCAGCAACAGTACAAAAAATATTATTTCCAGCACATAGTTGGCCCCTAACCGGCACCCACTACAGCATAGCAGGAATCCTTAGGGAATGGTGTCCTTGCTGCGCTCAGAGCAGCTTGCTGTGGTAGAGGCTACAGAGTGCATTTCCAGGGAGCTGGGGCACGGTAGGTCTGGACGCAGGACCCACCCTTCACCCTCCCTAATCTTTACCTACTTTTCCATATTCATGTCTAAAGTGGGTAAGTCTGAACACCAAGTCTACTTTAGTTTTCCCAGCTTTTATCTGCTCTGCTTGTCTTTATCTTGACCTACATCTCTATTCCTTTTGCCTAATCTACTGCATCTCTGTACTGTGACTCACTGCCCACTGCATCCCTAATCTACTCCATCTCTGTACTCTGACTCACTGCCCACTGCATCCCTAATCTACTCCATCTCTGTACTGTGACTCACTGCCCACTGCATCCCTAATCTACTGCATCTCTGTACTCTGACTCACTGCCCACTGCATCCCTAATCTACTGCATCTCTGTACTCTGACTCACTGCCCACTGCATCCCTAATCTACTGCATCTCTGTACTGTGACTCACTGCCCACAGCATCCCTAATCTACTCCATCTCTGTACTGTGACTCACTGCCCACTGCATCCCTAATCTACTCCATCTCTGTACTCTGACTCACTGCCCACTGCATCCCTAATCTACTCCATCTCTGTAGTCTGTGACTCACTGCCCACTGCATCCCTAATCTACTCCATCTCTGTAGTCTGTGACTCACTGCCCACTGCATCCCTAATCTACTGCATCTCTGTACTCTGACTCACTGCCCACTGCATCCCTAATCTACTCCATCTCTGTACTCTGACTCACTGCCCACTGCATCCCTAATCTACTCCATCTCTGTACTCTGACTCACTGCCCACTGCATCCCTAATCTACTCCATCTCTGTACTGTGACTCACTGCCCACTGCATCCCTAATCTACTCCATCTCTGTAGTCTGTGACTCACTGCCCACTGCATCCCTAATCTACTCCATCTCTGTAGTCTGTGACTCACTGCCCACTGCATCCCTAATGTACTCCATCTCTGTACTGTGACTCACTGCCCACTGCATCCCTAATCTACTCCATCTCTGTACTGTGACTCACTGCCCACTGCATCCCTAATCTACTGCATCTCTGTACTGTGACTCACTGCCCACTGCATCCCTAATCTACTCCATCTCTGTACTCTGACTCACTGCCCACTGCATCCCTAATCTACTCCATCTCTGTAGTCTGTGACTCACTGCCCACTGCATCCCTAATCTACTCCATCTCTGTACTCTGACTCACTGCCCACTGCATCCCTAATCTACTCCATCTCTGTACTGTGACTCACTGCCTACTGCATCCCTAATCTA
This sequence comes from Apodemus sylvaticus, assembly GCF_947179515.1. Classification (NCBI taxonomy): domain Eukaryota; kingdom Metazoa; phylum Chordata; class Mammalia; order Rodentia; family Muridae; genus Apodemus; species Apodemus sylvaticus. Next base: position 8,323,515 of record NC_067475.1, read on the forward strand.
CTCCATCTCTGTAGTCTGTGACTCACTGCCCACTGCATCCCTAATCTACTGCATCTCTGTACTGTGACTCACTGCCCACTGCATCCCTAATCTACTGCATCTCTGTACTGTGACTCACTGCCCACTGCATCCCTAATCTACTGCATCTCTGTACTGTGACTCACTGCCCACTGCATCCCTAATCTACTCCATCTCTGTACTCTGACTCACTGCCCACTGCATCCCTAATCTACTGCATCTCTATACTCTGACTCACTGCCCACTGCATCCCTAATCTACTCCATCTCTGTACTGTGACTCACTGCCCACTGCATCCCTAATCTACTCCATCTCTGTACTGTGACTCACTGCCCACTGCATCCCTAATCTACTCCATCTCTGTACTCTGACTCACTGCCCACTGCATCCCTAATCTACTCCATCTCTGTACTGTGACTCACTGCCCACTGCATCCCTAATCTACTGCATCTCTGTACTGTGACTCACTGCCCACTGCATCCCTAATCTACTCCATCTCTGTACTCTGACTCACTGCCCACTGCATCCCTAATCTACTGCATCTCTGTACTGTGACTCACTGCCCACTGCATCCCTAATCTACTGCATCTCTGTACTCTGACTCACTGCCCACTGCATCCCTAATCTACTCCATCTCTGTACTCTGACTCACTGCCCACTGCATCCCTAATCTACTCCATCTCTGTACTCTGACTCACTGCCCACTGCATCCCTAATCTACTCCATCTCTGTACTGTGACTCACTGCCCACTGCATCCCTAATCTACTCCATCTCTGTACTGTGACTCACTGCCCACTGCATCCCTAATCTACTGCATCTCTGTACTGTGACTCACTGCCCACTGCATCCCTAATCTACTGCATCTCTGTACTCTGACTTACTGCCCACTGCATCCCTAATCTACTCCATCTCTGTACTCTGACTCACTGCCCACTGCATCCCTAATCTACTCCATCTCTGTACTCTGACTCACTGCCCACTGCATCCCTAATCTACTGCATCTCTGTACTCTGACTCACTGCCCACTGCATCCCTCCCTTGCATTACTCTCTCTATTTTGTTCACCTACATTTCTGCTAAAATTAGCTTTTTGTTTTGAGATAGTCTCATGGTGCCCAGCAGTGGACTCCATGGAGCTGGTGATGGGCCTGATCCTCCTGCCTCTTCCAGCAGGTGCTGACATCATGCCATACATGCACTGTGCCTGACTCTTCAAAACCATCTTTAAATATGTGATGATCTCCCTCCTCAGTATCTGCACCCTCCTGTGAAAATAGAGTAAAATCCTTCACGTGGGAATAAGTCCTGACAGGATCTCATCCTTGTTTCCTGTCAGGTTTTACCTTTGCCACTTTCAGTGTGTCTTTCCATTCAGCACCATTGTGTTTCTTCTGACCTTACGTCTCTGACAGGCATTCCCTGTAACTGGGAAGGTTCACTCCCTAAGGGAAGCCATCTCTAATATCTAGCTTATAATCAATCCCTGCTGCAAGCTCTGTGAGCTGAATTGTGTTATTGGGATTATGACCCGTCCAGCGGGTCCAGTTATTCAGGGTTCTGAAGAGGTGCTACCTGAGGGTCAAAGGGGGGGAGAGAGAAAGGAGACCAGGCAGGGTTCAGTTGTCGAGGTCTCCTTTAATGTTCCAGGGTTCACAGGTTTTAAGCTTTCAGAGGAAGAGCTTGCCTCAAGGCAAGAACAAAGAAGGTAGGGGCAAAGGCATTCTTGGCAGTTTCAGCAGGAAGAGATAAGGGTGGAACATCCTGCGGTTTATCTCAGAACTTCCCTTTAACCAGCAGCTCATGGGGAGAGGCTCTTCTTTGTTTTACTCAGGACCTTTGCCCTGCCAGCCCTCCAGGCTGTTAGTGAGGGTCCATTATGGCTTCCCACAGGATTATTTGCTGTTTTCCCCCAGTAAACTCCAGGTTTCTGAGATGCCTACTGTAGATATCCAAGTACCTGGTAAGCCCATAATACAACCTAGTGTTTCAGTGATGGAGCGAGGTGGGCGCTCTCATGGGTCAGACGGGCACATCTGTGAGCTCTGGGGGGAGGGGGGAGGAACAAGCTTCCCGGGACCGCAGTTTGGTACTTAGCTCCTCATTGTGGAGAAACATACTCTGAATAACTCAAAACCTGGTATTGCAAAAGCACAGACTTTATTCCAGAATGCTGTAATACTCATTGCTATCTTGCAATTTAATACAGGTGAAAAATTTAAATTTTTATGATGTGGTTCTGGATTTTATATTAATGGATTCCTTTGAAGATCTGGAAAACCCGCCGACATCCATTCAGAGCGTGGTGAGCAACCGCTGGCTCAACTCTTCCTTCAAAGAAACCGTGAGTGACCTCTCCTCTCCTCTCTGTGCCGTGAGTGGCCTCTCCTCTCCTCTCTGTGCCGTGAGTGGCCTCTCCTCTCCTCTCTGTGCCGTGAGTGGCCTCTCCTCTCCTCTCTGTGCCATGAGTGGCCTCTCCTCTCTCTGCCGTCAGGTCTGATGGGAATGATCAGAGATGGACAACGTATTAAAAATCAGAGCAGTCGGGTGTAGTGCCACATGCCTTGAATCCTAGTACCCAGGAAGTAGAAACAGGCAGATCTCTGTGAGTTCAAGGCCATTCAGAACTACATAGACCCTGTCTAAAGAAAACTGAACTCATCCTTTGTCATTGGGATCATGTGTGTAGTAGTTACACTTCAGATAAATTCTCCTTTGAAAGCCATGGGTACCAACTGCTGGCATGGGGTTTCATGGTAAAGTCTGATGCAGGAAATGTGTTCCATTGGCAGTCTCACAGTTGTTAGAACTTCCAGATACTGCATCTTAAAGCATTTTAAGTGCAGCTCTTCCTTCACTAAGGTGTGTGGTAGCCACAGAAAATGCATTTTCTCTTTTCAACCACTGACTTGGTACAGTTGGGTCACCCAGCATAGAGGCTGCACCAGGTTTCACTAAGGCAATTCTTTTGCCTCCTCATAGTTAGTTTTTTGGTTCTTGAATAAAACTTAGCTTTTACCCTCAGACATTCCAGCAACACTGTCCTTGAAGGAAAGAGAACAATCTATCTTCATTTTCAGTAGAGAACATTTACTTGTGTGTATATATATTGGCAAATTATTTTCATTGAATTTCTATAGGAATAGAATTTGGGACCTCTGTTTTTGTTCATTTGAGAGACAAGGTCTCACTCTGTAGCCCAGGCTGGCCGGCACTCTGGGCATCTGCTGCTTCAGCCTCTTATACACCAGGATCACAGGCATGAGCTTCTGTATATAGTGTTAGGATTTATGAGCCTTGAGAATTGTGTTATAGTTGCTTTAAGTGCCTTGGTTTTGGAGTTCAGCCTTTTTCTGTTAGGGCTGGTTGGTTGGTTGGTTGGTTGGTTTTGGTTTTGGTTTTTCCAGACAGGGTTTCTCCGTATAGCCTTGGCTGTCCTGGAACTCAGTCTGTAGACCAGACTGACTTTGAACTCAGAGGTCCGCCTCCCAAGAGTTGGGATAAAAGAGGCGCCACTACTGCCCAGCTTTTGTATATAAATTTTAATTTCATAAAAATGAAGACTCTACCCTGATGTTTGTAAACAATACAGGAAACCCAGAGTTGTACTTACTGTTACAATTTGGGATTTTTAAACCAAGGTACTTTGAATTCTAATAAAAATCACCATTTTAAAATGGAAATATTGATAATAAACATGAATTTAAACCTTGCTTTTTTCCTCTGTCTGTATTTAGGCTGTGGCCTCAAGTTGCTGGTCAGCGCTGAAACAGAAAAGGCAGCAGGTGAAGGTAAAGCGTGCGGTGCCCGACCCCTGCTCAGGTCCCGACCCCTGCTCAGGTCCCGACCCCTGCTCAGGTCCCGACCCCTCCTTAGGTCCCGACCCCCCCTCAGGTCCCGACCCCCGCTCAGGTCCCGACCCCTGCTCAGGTCCCGACCCCTGCTCAGGTCCCGACCCCTGCTCAGGTCCCCACTCCTCCTCAGGTCCCGACCCCTCCTCAGGTCCCGACCCCTCCTTAGGTCCCGACCCCCCCTCAGGTCCCGACCCCCGCTCAGGTCCCGACCCCTGCTCAGGTCCCGACCCCTGCTCAGGTCCCCACTCCTCCTCAGGTCCCGACCCCTCCTCAGGTCCCAACCCCTGCTCAGGTCCCGACTCCTCCTCAGGTCCCCACTCCTCCTCAGGTCCCGACCCCTCCTCAGGTCCCGACCCCTGCTCAGGTCTCGACCCCTCCTCAGGTCCCCACTCCTCCTCAGGTCCCGACCCCTCCTCAGGTCCCCACTCCTCCTCAGGTCCCGACCCCTCCTCAGGTCCCCACTCCTCCTCAGGTCCCGACCCCTCCTCAGGTCCCGACCCCTCCTCAGGTCCCGACCCCTCCTCAGGTCCCGACCCCCCCTCAGGTCCCGACCCCTGCTCAGGTCCCGACCCCTGCTCAGGTCCCGACCCCTGCTCAGGTCCCGACCCCCGCTCAGGTCCCGACCCCTCCTCAGGTCCCGACCCCCCCTCAGGTCCCGACCCCTCCTCAGGTCCCGACCCCCCCTCAGGTCCCAACCCCTCCTCAGGTCCCGACCCCTCCTCAGGTCCCGACCCCTGCTCAGGTCCCGACCCCTGCTCAGGTCTCGACCCCTCCTCAGGTCCCCACCCCTCCTCAGGTCCCCACTCCTCCTCAGGTCCCGACCCCTCCTCAGGTCCCGACCCCTCCTCAGGTCCCGACCCCTCCTCAGGTCCCGACCCCTCCTCAGGTCCCCACTCCTTCTCAGGTCCCGACCCCTCCTCAGGTCCCGACCCCTGCTCAGGTCCCGACCCCTCCTCAGGTCCCCACTCCTCCTCAGGTCCCGACCCCTCCTCAGGTCCCGACCCCTCCTCAGGTCCCCACTCCTCCTCAGGTCCCGACCCCTCCTCAGGTCCCCACCCCTCCTCAGGTCCCCACTCCTCCTCAGGTCCCGACCCCTCCTCAGGTCCCGACCCCTGCTCAGGTCCCGACCCCTCCTCAGGTCCCCACTCCTCCTCAGGTCCCGACCCCTCCTCAGGTCCTGACCCCTCCTCAGGTCCCGACCCCTCCTCAGGTCCTACTCTGTGGCTTTTAGACCAGCTGAGCCTGGATCATTTATAAGGCTGGTTCAGGCCACATAGTGAAGACCCCAAAGTCCAAAATCTGCCTGCCTGCAGTATCTACCAAGGCTTTGTGCTGTCCGCCTGTGTCTGGAGAGGGTCACTTTATAACAGTGTATCCTCACAGGCCAGAGTGAACGCTTACTCGGGCCACAGGGCTCTGATGAACTCACAGGGCTTCTGCATCTGTGATGAACATGCCTTCCCCTGTGTGCACTCTGAAGTGAGATTGCCCAGGCGGAAATGTCACTTACTAGCAGGATGACCCTGGGAGTTGCTCAACCCTTCCATCATTAATGTTGTCGTCTTTGAGACAGGATAGGGACAATGTTCACTTTATACAGACAGGTTTTAAAAGATTTAGTATGACGTGCTAAGGGCTCACGTGTGGTTCAGTGGTCCTCAGTTCAGTTCTAGCTACAAAACAAGATAAGCGGCCGACACAGTAACACAGAGTTCAGTGGAAAGTACTTAGCATAGTGTACTGTGCAACCACTGACTATATTACCTTATCCGACCTGGATTGTTTTACCTTATCTGTGTTTTGATCTAATATCTGTAGCCCTGAGCTGCAAGGCCGACCCTAGGTGTTCTACAGCACAGCCCTTTCTTCCAGCATATTCGGTAGGTGCTTAGCAACAATTCTAGGAAGTCTATTTGAATAATTCTGGCTTGAAGTTATTCCAGAAACCGTACCGTAGCTGTCTTTCCCTTACAGGTCTTTCTGTCTTTGTCTCTTTCTCTCCCGAGGAGTCGGTATGAGTTTGTGTGTATGTAGGAAATGAGTGTGTGGATGACTGAGTGTGTGTGCTTCTTCATGCAGTAGGTGAGGGCATGCCACAGTAGGCCTGTGGACATCAGAGGACATTTGAATATCCACTCACACCTTTGCATCTTCTTTGAGACAGTCTTTTTCCTGCTACGTAATCCAGGCTAGCTGAAAATCTCCCTGTCCCTTCCTCTCATCTCCCCGTAGGAACATGCTGGCGTTTACAGATGTTTGTCCTGTGTATCTGACTTTTGTGTGGGTTCTAAAGATCTGCATTCAGGTTGTCAGTCTTGCATGACAAATTCTTGACCCACTATGAAAAAAAAAACAAAAAAACAAAACAAATCCTCAGCTTTGCCAATGGAATGTATCAAGGATCAAGTAGGAGAATGGCAAGACAGGGTAGAGGAACTGCACCAAAATAAAAACCAAATCAGCTCAGAGGAGGGAGGGTTTCTTTGGCTTACACTTGCACATTCCAGTGTACCATCAAGGAAACTCAAGGCAGGCACTTAAACTCAGACAGACGCTGGAAGGCTGTCCATTGGCTGGTGGCCTTCTCAGCTTGCTTTCTTACATCATCCAGGACCACCTGCCCAGAAGGCCCCTCCCACAGTGGCCGGGCCTTCTCCCAGCTGTCTGTCATCAAGAGAAAGCCCCTCTGTCTTACAACAGCAAGCTGATGGAGGCATTCCTCTTCCCAAGTGGCTCTAGTTTATGTCAAGTTGACAAAGAGCCAACCAGCACATTAAAGAACAGAGCATACGTGGATTCTAAGATGCTATAAAAAGACTAAACTTTTGATACATGCAAGAAAAGAAACCCAGGTTGAAGTCACAGAAAATAAGTTCAACAAAATCATAGAAGAAAGTTTCCCAAATTTAAGGCAAGAGATGCCTGTCAAGATGCAAGAGGCACACAGTGAACATCAAGTGGATAGGACCAGAAAGGAAACTGCCTGTGTCAAGTAATGGTCAAAACCCTGAATGTGCAGAGCAAAGGCACAATAATGAAACTACAGAGAGAAAAAGCTACCAGACTAACAGCCACATCCACTGTTCTAGTGGAGATTTAAAAAGCCACAGTGGTTCAAAAGGATGTTCTATAAGTCCTGAAAGACCACAGATGACATCCTAGACTACTGTGCTCAAAACAAAAACAAAACAAAATAAAACAAAACAAAAAAACCTATTAGTCACACTCAAATGAAAAAGAAAAAAATTTTATGACACCAACAGGTTAAAGAAATTTATGACCCCAAGCCATATCGGATAGGATACTTTGAAAGGATGCTTTGGTCTTAAGAAAAAACATACCTAAAAAAATAAACATTTTCAGAACAACTAATCAAAAGAGTGCTAAGAGCCGGGTGGTGGTGATGCACACCTTTAATCCCAGCACTTGGGAGGCAGGGGCAGGCGGATTTCTGAGTTCAAGGCTAGCCTGGTCTACAGAGTGAGTTCCAGGACAACCAAGGACAGACAGACAGAAACCCTGTCTCAAAAAAACCAAAAAAAAAAAAAAAAAAAAAAAAAAAGAGTGCTAAGAAAGCACCACAAAAACCCAAAATGACAAGGACAGGAAATAATATATACTGTTCAGTATAACTCATAATATTAATAGTTGTAATTACCCAACAAAGAGAGACAAATGAACAAAATTTGATTCGAAAACATAGGTCCCCTCCCTTTGTTTTTTGCTGCTTCCAGAAAAAACATACCTTATCATCAGTGATAGATAATACCTTAGGATAAAAGGATGAAAAATAGAACTAAGAAACAATGATAATTATCTATTCTAATGTCTGACAAAATTTACTTCAAACCATAGCTAATCAGATGAGGTAAGGACACATCACACTAAAGAGAGTCTCCCAGGAAGCATTGCACTTGTAAGAAACTGGTTGGACTGGAGAGATGGCTCAGCAGCTAAGAACACAACTGTTCTTCCAGAGAACCCAAGTTCAGTTTGAAGTAGCAAGTCAAGACAGCTCACAACCACCTGTAATCCAATTCCAAGTGATCTGAAGCCCTCTGGCCTCTGTAATCACATGGATGTATGTGCACAGAGATATACATATAGATAGACACTTGATTAAAATAAATCCTTAAAAATACATAGTTTTGATGTAAAACCACAGATTCACCTCAACACTATGTTGGTGAGCTACTTTGATTCACCAGTCTCTCCAACAGACAGGTTATCCAGACAAAGCTAATAATCAGAATGCACAGGAGTAAAATGACATTATAACAGACACCCAGATGTTAAAGAAGACACTTTCTCAATAGCCATTGGAACTTTCTCCAAATCGACAGCATAGTAATACACAAAGCAAGTATCAACAATGGATGAAAATTGAAGTACCATTCTGTGTCCTAACTGACTCACAGTGGAATAAAACTGGGTACCAAGAACTATTGACAGTACACAAATTCATGGAAACTGAACAGCAGGCTATTGAATGACAGGCCAAGGAAGATAATGAGAAGGAAAATATTTTTTAACTTAAAAAAAAGTCTTAATTAGAGTTATTTTATATTGTGTTAGTGTTTTGCCTGTGTGTTTGTCTGAGTATCAGTGTATGCTTGGTGCCCACAGAGGATAGAACAGTCTCTCTGGAGTCTGTCTTCTTGAGTTCTTTGTATATCTTGGATATTAGCCCTCTGTCGGAGTAGGATTGGTAAAGCTCCTTTCCCAATCTGTTGGTCGCTGTTTTGTCCTATTGACAGTGTCCTTTGCCTTATAGAAGCTTTGCAATTTTATGAGGTCCCATTTGTCAGTTCTTGATCTTAGAGCATAAGCTATTGGTCTTCTGTTCAACATTTGAAATGTAAATAAAGAAAATATGTAATACAAAATAAAAATAAAAAAAGAGAGAAGAGACATCAGATCTCTCTGAAACTGGAGTTAGAGATGGTTGTGAACTGTAGTGTCAGTGCTAAGAATTGAACCCAGACCTGCTGCAAGGCCAGCCAGTGCTCTTAACCACTGAGCTATCTCTCCAGACTGAGAAGGAAAACCTTAAATTCCTAGAATTGAATATAAATGAAAGTGCATTATATCAGAAATCTAAGTAGCACAGAGGGGGGTGAGGGGGGAGATCTTAGAAATTACTTAACGTCTTAGAAATTACTAACAATGCATCTGAAGGCTTCAGAAAAATAGGATAAACAATGCCCAATGTTGGCAGATGGGAAAAGATAATCAAAATAAAATGGAAATAAAACCAGTTTAAAATGTTATTTTTCTTAAGATTGTCAACCCTTTCTTTAGACTAATTAACCAAAGAAAAGATAAGACCCAAATTAATAAAACTTAGAGATCAAAAGGGAGATGAACAATACAGCAGACACTGAGGCAGTTCAGAGAATCCTAAGGACAGAGTTGAAAAATCTGTAATCTACTAAACTAGAAACTCAGCAATCGTAGAGATTTTCTTCAAATGCACATATGTGTACCAGTATTTCATAAGAGTCAGTCACATGACAAAGTTTAATAATATTGACTTTCTTACTTTTTTTTTTTTTTTTTTTTTTTTTTTTTTTTTTTGGTTTTTTCAAGACAGGATTTCTCTGTATATCCCTAGCTGTCCCGGAACTCACTCTGTAGACCAGGCTGGCCTCGAACTCAGAAGTCCGCCTTCCTCTGCCTCCCAGAGTGCTGGGATTACAGGTGTGCGCCACCACCACCTGGCTTAATATTGACTTTCTTAACTAAAGGTTAGAATTCTAATAAGAATAATTCAATGCCTTATTTATGTGTTTATGTGTTTGTTTATAGGCAGGCTGGCCTGGAATTTCTGTGTTGCCAGAAATGACCTTGCAATCCTAATCCTTTTACTCCTACTACCCATGTGCTAAAACTGCAACTGCATCCCAGCACTCCTGGTCAAACTGCAGCTGCACCCCAACACACCTGGCTTGTAGGGTGCGGGGTATCATCCCAGGGTGCTGTGTGTGCTAGGCAAGCAGTCTACCTACTGAGTGCCACCTCAAGCCTCGATGCTTAGGCATTTAGTGCTTAATCCTTTAAAACCTATTTTAGAAGGGGGCTTTGGTCGCTACAGTTGAGTAGAACTTTCAAATCATGAAAACTAGTCAAAATATCCATAAAAATTACATAGAATATTATATCATTGTTAGAACTTGGTACGACTCGATAATTGCTTTTAGGAAGTAGAAGTTAAATGCAAACTCCAAGATGACTGGGGATGGTCCCTGTGGGCTTATATATTTGCATCTCGGTCCCCAGCCGATGAACTGTTTGGGAAGGGTTAGGAGGTGGTTTGTTAGAGTAAGTTGTCCTTGTTGGAAGAGGTGTTCCAGAGTTTTAAAAAGTCTGAAATTTTTCTGGCTGGAGCCTTGGATAAGGAAGGATTACCTTGTGTTTCTATGAGGTGAGTTTGCCTCTCCTCTGAAACTGCTGGCTAGAGTATGAAACCTGTATAAACCCTCTGATTCTTGGTTACTTTTGAGTTTGTTAGTGTTCCCAATGGCTGTCTCACCATGGAACCTTGGGCTGCTCTCGAAGACTTCTGACCACATAATGGCTAGCAGTTTATGTTTCATTACTAGAGAAAGTAAATTTAATAAGATAAAAGTGTACTGATTGCCTTTTGTTTCCCAGCAGATCTCAGATGGATTTTTCGCCCATTTTTATGCCATCTGTGAGCATGTCAGTCCTGTCTTAGCCTGGGGCTTCTTGGGTCCGAGAAATTCTCTCTATGACTTATGTTGCTTCTTTAAGGTATGTTCAGCCATTGAATCCTTGTTTTAAAGAATAAAATAAAGTTGTTTACTTTTGTATAACATGTAAAGTTATAAAACTCACCTAATTCTATATTTAAATGCCAGTAATAAATCGGTGACAGTAATATCAGCGTTAATATTACAGAACAGTGCCTTAGAGAACTGGTGCCCAAGCCGGGCGGTGGTGGTACACGCCTGTAATCCTAGCACTCTGGGAGACAGAGGCAGGCAGATTTCTGAGTTCGAGGCCAGTCTGGTCTACAGAGTGAGCTCCAGGACAGCCAGGGCTACACAGAGAAACCCTGTCTCGAAAAAACCAAATCGAGAGAGAGAGAGAGAGAGAGAGAGAGAGAGAGAGAGAGAGAGAGAGAGAGAGAGAGAGAGAGAACTGGTGCCCTGCAGCTAGAATAGACTCCCCAGGTCCACTGACTGTGTCTAGTTTTTTCTGTCTTGGATACTATCATATTACAATGACACATGAGAAATACTACAAAAATGACCTGTGTGGTATTGAGATATAGAACTAAATTCTGCACAAGGTGATAGAAATGTTGAAATCTAAGCTGTTAGATTTCACATAAGAATTTTCACATAATAAGTTTTGTTGTCATGTCTGAAGTTTGCTTGCCAAAATGTTTGTTAGCATTCACTGCAGAATGTTCTGGCTGGCCAAGTATCAGGGAAACCTCTGTGTTTGGCAGTGTTGAGGTAATGAATTTCAGGAACCAACAGTGCAGAGGAGTATGAACCTGAATGCTTGGACAGATGCCCTGCTGTACTATGAAGTTTCTAAAAGTTTGTTTGCTTTATTAACACAATGGTTTTATAAATGATTTAGGATGCTTTCATTTTATCTAGTGATGTCATTTAGAACTCATTAATTTGTGGCTCGTCTACGTAGCTTTCCAGTTGTAGATTGTGTGCATCTGTGGAGTAGAGCCGGTGGCCAAGCTGTCCTGAGTTCTCCAACCCTGCCTTCCTGTCAGAGTGGGGCACTAGACTGCTGGCTTTCTCTTTGCAATTCATTCTCTTCCATCACGTCATTGTAGCTGAGGTTTAGTGTTTAATAGTCAACAGCTTACTTTAAATGTGCGTCAGTATATTAGCTCCCTGCAGAGACTCTTCTCAGATAGTTGTGAGCCACCATGTGGTTGCTGGAATTTGAACTCAGGACCTCTGGAAGAGCAGTCGGTGCTCTTAACCGCTGAGCCATCTCTCCAGCCCCTTTGAGAGGATTCCAGCATTTGAGTGGCAGAGGCAAGCAGACTTTGTGAGTTTGAGCACAGCCAGGACTACACATGGCTCAAACTTGTTCAAAGTCCCTTGCCAGTGAGACGTGAAACCAGCCTCAGAACTAAAATGCCTGACTCCTAGTTTAAAGTCTGGTCCAGTGTCAACAATTCATAGCTTTAACGAATTGCAGCCTAATAAATGCCAATGTCTGTGTATTCCTTTTCCAGAATCAAGTTCTTTTCTTTCTCAAAGACATCTTTGACTTTGAGAAGGTGCGCTATTCCAGCATAGATACGCTGGCAGAGGACCTCACACACTTACTCATGCGCCGCACGGAGCTGCTAGTCACCTGTCTTGGTGCAGACGCCCTGAGGCATGCCACTGCCTGTACTAGCGGGCACTCCCACACTGTGCCCACTGCGCTGTTAGAAGCCAAAGTACAATAAGTACCAGAAGAGGTTTGAGACCACTGTCCAGTGCTCTAGGGTAACTGCCGACGGTGAGTGGGCCTCAGAGTCTACAGGATTGATAACGTGGCCTCAGGGAGGAGGGCCTTGTCTAGGATGGGTGGGTGTGGCCTCAGGGAGGAGGGCCTTGTCAAGGATGGGTGGGTGTGGCCTCAGGGAGGAGGGCCTTGTCAAGGATGGGTGGGTGTGGCCTCAGGGAGGAGGGCCTTGTCAAGGATGGGTGGGTGTGGCCTCAGGGAGGAGGGCCTTGTCAAGGATGGGTGGGTGTCCTGCATGTATGCAGGAGGTTTGTCATTGAAGCCATGCTATGGATCCAGAGTGACTTTTTAATAATCTTTGGGTAATAATTTAAGTTGTGAAATGTTGCATATCTTGTGACTGTTGCTTGAATTGAAGCCAATGCTATAGGAGTCCATTGTCTTCACACAATCTGCAGTGTCCAGTATCATCCTCAAATGTGTCTTGACGCTTTGCTCCTTGAAAATACACTAGCCCAAGGTGATTGTATTTGTGTAACAATCTATGACTTCTAGCATCAACATACTTAACTTTGCCTGAAATGTATTTCTAACCATATTTACTATTTGTTTAATAGAATTTATACGATAGAGATGTTTACCTGTGCTGTTTACCCATGACTTGTATATTTGCTACTGTATTTGAATCAAAGAAGTCACCCTCACAAAGGACTGGCTGCCCAGCTGAGGGTGGTGAGCAGTTTACAGTGCCCACCTGGGGAGGGTCGCCTGCAGGCCAGAGGCTGTTACTGTTGTCCTGTAAGTTATGATACACTGAGTATTTTTATCTCATTTTCCCTCAGATGAATATTAAATTTGAAAATATCATTTATTTACAAAAAAAAGAATTAAAAATGTATCCTCTTTTAAATGTAACTTTGAGGCTTGCTTAAAGTATTAAACTTTAGAATAAGATAATTTCCTTTTTTTCACAAAACAAACTTTTAATTACATAGAGTTTATCACATTAGAACTTTGTCATGTTATGCAGAAATGTTAAAAATACTCATACTTTGAGCTTACGTTTTAAAGGAATTTTTCTCTCAGTTGTAAAATGCTAATATTTTAAATGCTATGGGAGTATAATTTTATGTCCTTATGATAAACATATGAGCAACTGGGTTATAAGTAACCTTCAAAGTACATTCTATATTTTCAAGGTTTCATTAATTTTGCTTTAAGATCATGAACCATGTTTTCACCAGTGGATTGGATTCACTGACTTGTTGTTCTAAAGTGGGCTGCATTGATTTTAAGAGAGAATTATACAGAAGGATGTGAAATGGGTTTTTAAATAATGCATTTTTAGATTAAAGTGCCTAGATTAAGGTTAATGATGAGAAAATAAAAAGTGAAAAGAAGTTTAATTTTTTAAGACTTTAAGCATATAGGTGCATCACAGTTATGTAATCAGTTACCTGTGCCATTAGCTGCAGGCTCTGAGGCCTGTGCTCTCAGGCACGGCCTTTGCCTTCTCCCCGTAGTTCTTCCTTTCCTGACCACCATGCGCGATTCTGCCTGAGGACGAAGCGCACTGAGCCCCAGCTCCCTTCCTGCTTTCACTTTAGATATTTTTACCTATGAGCTGTCACCAATGTGACACATGTGTGCGTGCCTTCCTGTTACCACATAAGCAAGACAGTTGTGCATTATATTCATTTATTCATTGGAGATCTAAGTGTTTTGTCCTGTGGTTTTGTAAACAGCGATATAAGTGTACTATCTTTTAGAGGGAAATCCTCGTTGAAATGGTTTGGAAGAACTGCACTGTATAACAGTAAACCTGCAATGATGTGAGATGATCTTGGTGGGTGACCTTTCCAAAAAGTATTTGATTTTCTTTCTGGTTTTACATTCCAGTTAAAAAAATAAATTGCCCATCTTCAAGAAAGGGTTCCTTTGTCAAACTCAGTGCTTAAGTTTTGATGGGTTATTAACTAGAATATAAACAAGATAGTTTGTGGCCTTTGATAAAAGAGATCAGAATGACCAAATAAAATTTGGGAGCAATAAATGTAGGAGAAAAATCTTTGGTGGGAGGTTTGGGAAAGCTTAACTTTTTAAAGGAAAATGTCTTTTTAAAAAGACTATCTGTGGCTCTGACTGTTGAAAATACATACCAGTTTTTATTTGCCTTAAAATTAAACATAGAAGCAATGCTTTAACAGATAAAAGCAAAATATCAAGCGAGGGTAGAGCCTGTTACGGAAAGAAGACTCACGGTGTTAGCCGAAGATAGCTACCATGTGCAAGATGATCGAGGGCAGAGTTGAGCCTGAGAAAACTGGGACAACTTCAGTTGATTTATTTTCCTTTATTTGTTTGTTTTTCTATGTTCTTGTTCAACTAAAAAAGTAGTTATTTCTTCCCAAAGGTTAACACTATGTTCATAAATTAACAAAACAGAATTCTCTGTTTTTACAAGAAGCCACGGTTTTCTATTCTGTAACAGTCAGCTCGAAAGAGCTGTGTCTGTCTCCCGAAACACACTTCTCACATGAGCCATTGATTTGTTGAGCTGACTGACTACTGGAAGTATTTACAAGTGTTTCTCGGCTGTAAGATGTAGCGTTTCCTCCTTTCTTTCTGGCAACTGCCCTAGAGATGGGGAGGGCCAGCGGGAGGGTGAGAAAGCGGAGGTGAGCTCCGCCCCGGCCTGTCCGGACCAGACTGCAAGCTGTGTTCATAACGCTGGTTTTTATTTTTAATATGAACAGTATTGATAATTAACATAATTAAACTGTAATTTTAAACTGACTATGAGAATCAGCCTGAGTTAAAATCTGTGAATTGTTAAATTAAGAAATATGTATGTGGGGGCCGGTGAGATGGCTCAGAGGTTAAGAGCTGTGGCTGCTCTTCCAGAGGTCCTGAGTTCAATTCCCAGCAACCACATGGTGGCTCACAACCATCTGTAATGAGGTCTGATGCCCTCTTCTGGAGTGTCTGAGGACAGCTACAGTGTACTTACATATAACAAATAAATGTTCAAAAACAATGTGTATGTGAAAGTGAGTGGTCTGCACCCTGTGATGACTGGCTGTGAACTGCTTGTTCTTAGTGACTATGTCATGTCCGTCCTCCTGACTGGCCTCAGCGTATCTGCCTCTTCACTGTAAGGACGGAACTCATTAATTTGTATAAAGTAAATCACTGCAGTGGCCGACAGCAGCCCCGTCCTTCACGGCAGTGGAGTGAGCATGTTTTCTGTTCCAGCCAAATAAACCAGTGAAGGTGTCTTGGTGATGTGCTGGCTGCATTAGTCATGTTCTCTATGGCGTGCGGTCACAGACGCCTCCGTAGGTCTGCCCTTTCACAGGCCACAGAGGGAGGCAGAGAGAAAGGAGGACTGAAATCAAATGTAGAATACTACCAGATATCGTTTGTGCTACCATGGAAATAAAGATACCATTGTGATTAATAACATTTCAGTATTCTTATTTTGATTGAAATATTTCAGAGAATAAGACCATCAGGCAGAGTAAGCTGGTGAGGTGATACTGTTCTTCCTCGGCGACCCTGCCTGGGCGGAATGCCCTCTGGGCAAGGACGCCATCACTGAACGGCGCACCCAGCTCCTATTTCTTAAATTCTCTGTCTCTTTGTGTGTGTGTGTGTGTGTGTGTGTATGTGTGTGTGTGTGTGTGTGTGTGTGTGTAAGAAAGTCTGATCCAACTCTGGATTCTGTTGCCTCCACTTCCCAAATGCCAAGATCACAGTGCGCTACCAGTCTTTCTTATTTTTAAACTTAAGTGTATGAACTCCTGTGACCTCTATGATCAGGTCACAGGCAGGAGCTGACTCTGCTCTCAGATGTAGGGAAGAACGATGGGGTTCTGTATCCTCCAGATCCAGATTCTGATCCCAGTGTCGTTATCTGGCTTATGTTTTGTCATCTCTGTCCTCTGTGGTTTTCCCCTTTAAACATCACACAGACTTTTCTTTTTTAGGTTTTTTTTCAAGGCAGGGTTTCTCTGGGCAGCTCTGGCTGTCCTGGCACCATGGACCAGGCTGGCCTTGACCTCAGAGCCCCACCTCTCTCTGCCTCCTGAATGCTGTTAGTAAAGGTGTTCACACCTCACAGAACTGTGCCATGTTTAAGAAACCCCTCCATAGACCATCACGTCTGTCTCTCCACACTGTGGGGCTTCACCCTTGGCTGCAGCCTTTGTGAGCACTTCTGTCTGCTCTTGTCCCCGCTGTCACACACCCCTTGTCCCGCTGTGCCCCTCCCCACACCCTCCTCTTGTCTCCATGCCATCCTCCCTGTGGTCGGACGCAACTTTTCACAGCTTTTTCCATGTTTTCTGTATTCTTTCATACTTTACCACACCGTTTACCCCCATTTGCTCCCTTGCTCTTTCCTGCTGTCTTTGATCTAATGTACAAATTTTGGGTCTTTTTAGGTTATTTGGCTTTTTATACATCAAAACAACAAAAACCCTACACAGTAACCTTCGTTGCTTAGGCTAGGAAGAGCTGGATTCCGGTACAGCAAAAAAGAGCACTCCTTCCTGGGGGCGCTTTTTATCCTTTACTTAAAAGCCATAACAAAGCAGCTGCCACGTCAGACACCTCTCAGACCGACTTCTGACTGTCCGTGTGTCACAGAAGCTCCCCGGCACATTTATATATAGGAGGCATCAGAACTCGGAACCTGCATCCTGAGATAACACACCGTAGCTGGCTTGTGAGAGCCACTTTGCCATATGTCGCACCCAGGAAGTGTATGGCCCACAGTTTTGCTCCTGACCGCCCCCCCACCCCCACATGGTCCATGTTCTGGAAGCTTCTCTCCTGAGGTGACCGACCGGCCCTTCTGACGGTGGGGCCTTGTGGAAAGCAGCTAGGTTTGTGGCTCTGCCTTCTGGAGGGCTTAGCGGTGCTTGCGGGGACGGTTCCCCACGGCGGGGTGTTCTAAGGGGCACACAGCTCCCTGTTTGCAAACCATCCTGTGATACAGCAAGGAGCCTCACCTGCGTGCCAGTGCCACCCAAGCTTCCGGAATTATGAGCCAAATAAATCTTTAAAATGTTACCTGTATCAAGTGTCTGTGATAGCAACATAAAATAGTACAGAGATTTACTTCTAAGGTTTGCCTGTTGTCAGTGCGCCTCTGTCCATTGCTGGCTACAGACAGAGCCAGTCATTCCTTACAGACTGGGCTCCGAACACAGCTTCCTGGTGTTTTACAGCATTCAAGTGACTCCTTCCCTAGTGTAATGGACAGAAAGCAAGCTGAGAGGCACTGTTGGTATGAAAGGCAGTGTTTGAGGTGGGGTGGACACATGCTTATGACGCATGCATGAGCCCGTGGTGCACATGTGGCCTGAGGTCAGAGGACATCAGGCACTAGTCGTCACTTTGTTTGAGACAGCTTACAGGCTAGCTGGCCCGTAGCTTCCAGTGGATCTTTTATCTTCCGGTGGATCTGCACCTGGGATACCAGACCCACGCCCTACTGAGTGCACCTAGGATGCCAGACCCACGCCCTACTGAGTGCACCTGGGATGCCAGACCCACGCCCTACTGAGTGCACCTAGGATGCCAGACCCACGCCCTACTGAGTGCACCTGGGATGCCAGACCCATGCCCTACTGAGTGCACCTGGGATGCCAGACCCACGCCCTACTGAGTGCACCTAGGATGCCAGACCCACGCCCTACTGAGTGCACCTGGGATGCCAGACCCACGCCCTACTGAGTGCACCTAGGATGCCAGACCCACGCCCTACTGAGTGCACCTGGGATGCCAGACCCATGCCCTACTGAGTGCACCTGGGATGCCAGACCCACGCCCTACTGAGTGCACCTGGGATACCAGACCCATGCCCTACTGAGTGGCTTTCCCATGGGTTCTGGGGGTTGGAAGTCAGGTGGTTAGGCCAGGGGGAAAGTTCCTTAGCCACAGAGCACCTTCCCAGCCTTGGCAATGCCTGGATTTGGACTGCTGCTGCCTCTGCCATGCTGTGCTGGCCGATGGATGCCCACCATGACACGGTGTGGGAGAACACTGCGTCGCCTAAGTTCATGGTCTTGCTGCTGAGTGCCACAGTTCAGAATCCTAAGCTGAGCCTGTGGAATGTCTTGTCTGGTAAAAGCACTTGCTGCTCAAGTCTGACGAACTGCTTACTAGTGATAAATAGTCTTCCAAAATAAATTATACAAAAACAATGTAACAACTTTAGCTTACTTTTAGTTTAGTTTAATTTTGAGATAGGGTCTCAGTGTGTAGGCTAGAGCTCACTCGCGGCGATTCAGCTGCCTGTGCCTCCCTCCCAGGTGTTGGGCTGAGCGTGGCACGCCACCACACCTGAACTACTTGATTGTAAATGAGTCTTTTGTTACGGCTTGCTGACTGTGAGGTGGGGCACTGGTCCACACTGGTCCACACTGGTCCACACTGGTCCAGGGCGTGGCTGCACAGCCACACTTCCTTCCCGTCGCCTTGTGCGGCTTCAGAACCTTAAAGCTGAGCCCGGGGTTTCACACATGCTGAGTGTCTTGCTAGGCCCTGCAAGTCCCTAAGTTTTTTTTTCTTTTTTCTTTTTTTCTTTATTATATCTAAGTACACTGTAGCTGTCTTCAGACGTACCAGAAGAGGTTGTGAGATCTCATTACAGGTTGTGAGCCAACATGTGGTTGGTGGGATTTGAACTCAGGACCTTTGGAAGAGCAGTCTTAACTGCTGAGCCATCTCGCCAGTCCTCTCTTTTCTTTTTTTTTGATAGGCCTCACTATGAAGACCACCCTGGCCTGGAACTCATTATGTGGACAAAGCTTTAGATGTCTGACTGCCTCTATCTCTCCGGTTCATGTGCCCCTTACCCAGCATCCCTTAGTGTTTGATGTTGTTTTTGAAGTTATATTTTAATTGTGACATTCTCCCCTTCCTTCCCAGCAAGCCCTCCCAATGCCCTTCTCCACTCCTTCAAATTTATGGCCTCTTTTTTAATCAATTGTTATTGCATCAGATCTGTATATTCATGTATATGTTCCTAAATATAACCCATTGAGCCCATATGTTACTCGTATGTATGTTTTCAGGGTTAATCGTAGACACTGTTGCTGTCTTCAGACACTCCAGAAGAGGGCATCAGACCCCATTACAGATGGTTGTGAGCCCCCATGTGGTTGCTGGGAATTGAACTCAGGACCTCTAGAAGAGCAGCCAGTGCTCTTAACTGCTGAACCATCTCTCCAGCCCCTGCAAACCCAACTTTTAAAGGTGAAAAATGCCTAGAACTACAACGAGCAATGACTGGAGACTGGTCACTAGCTTTATGTTTGTACCTGTTGTGTTACAGTTGTGCTTTTCAGTCTTGGTGGTTAAGTGTTGTAAGCTATTTGCCTTTATCACTTCATTTCAAAGCCTTAACACTGCTTCCATGCTGACTGTTGTGATGCTTGTCTAGTTTGAGAGAAGGCTGACCAGCCCAGTGGTCGAGCACTCACTCAGGACATATGAGGTCTCGGGTTTGAATCCCAGGACCATAAAATACAACTCACACAGGTTGGGGACAGACCCAGGTGATTCGGGATAAGGACAACGGGAATTCATATACACATTTGCAAATCCTGAGTTTCTAGTAATCCCAGATTTAGATGTCAAAACTTAACCTATCTCGACCTCCGCCAACTGTTGGCTGCCACAAGTATTCCCCACCAGGACAGTTTTCCATGTTTTGAAGGCAGCAGGCAGTCTGTGGGAACAGGCTGAGCAGTGGTGCTCCCTGCCTGTCCACCACAGCCTGCCTTTCATCTCGGTTCTGCAGACCCCTCTCCCTCGGCTCCCTCCTCCCTCCTCTCTCCTCCCTCCTCCCTTCCCATGTTTGTCTATTTGCAATGCTTGAGCTAAAGCCAACGTGCCGCAGACGGACATAGCATGCCACTGCTCTGTAGGTGGCCCCCCTATCTTAGAGTGAAATCAAAACCCACACAGCGCCCACAGAAGCTTCCCTGTGTCGGCTCCTGCCCCGTCGGCTGCCGGTGTTTACCAGTACTATCTTACACGTCACCCACACAAGCCTCCTTATCTTTCCTAGCCCTTGTTAGGATCCTCTACACCAATTCTTTCCTAGATATTCACGTCTTAAATTCTTTACATAGATCGCTGCCTCCTGTGGTAGAGGTGGTTCTCCCCACTCATGTAAACTGTGTGTGGGTGCGGGTCCTCTGTGGTGATAAACCATAGTAGGGCCTTTAAGGCCTTTCAGGGAGTGGCTGCTAGGGCTGAGTGAGGAGAGTTCAGTCAGAAAAGTGACTGCCTTGCAATCACAAGGACCCAAGTTGAGTCCTCATTCCCTACAAACGCTACTGTTACGAACTGTAGTGTAAATGTCTGTGTTTTCTGATGGTCTTGTGTGACCCACAGATTGAGAACGGTCTAATATGTTCCACTGACAATTACACTCGCGGAGGCACGCACACCGCAGGGCCAAAGGGCATGCTCCTTGACATTGGAGAGTTCGACCAGGAGATGGAAAGGGTCTTCTAAGGAGTTGGGATGAGGCTGTGGACAGTCCTGTGACCCGAACAGGTGAAGGTAGAAGGGTGGAGCAAAGCCGGCTGCAGACCTCCTATTGAGATTTCCTTCCTGGCAAAGGTGAGGAATGGGATGGCAAACCACTGTATTCAAGAGCAGAGCGCTACATCACCTGAGCTTTGGTCTGTCGGCTGATGAATCCAGAAGTGGTTACTTTGTCCGCGTGTCACCTACCTCGATGCCTTTGTATTTTCTTTTCCTTGGGGATTTCTGAGAGATGACCTATTGAAGCCCAGGCTATCCTCACACTCTACAGTTGAAGGCTGGCTTTGGAGCTCTGTTCTTGCCTTCACCTCCCTAGTGCGCTGGGATCACCACCCCTTCCTCCCCTCTCCCCAGGTAACTTGTTTCACTAATGCTGTTTTTGTTGTGTGGTACTGGGAGGTGACCCTGAGGCCTTGTTTTGTGACACAAACATGCTATTCATAGAGCTATAAGCTCCTCAGTTTGCTTTGTTGTTTTTGATGGAGTAAGGAAGTGGGGCCTCTCCTTATCCAAATAGGCCTCGGCTGGGCTTGCCTCTCACACTCAAGTGTAGTTTTCGTGTGGAAGCACGGGTGGTATTGCCTTCAGTGAAGGGAAGGTGAGCAGTGGAGAACAGACTCTTGCCCGCTACGTAAGCCTCTTTATCAGTTGCCTCTCCTCGAGGTTAAAGAGGAGCAACATGACAGACTCGGCTTGTTCACACTGCCTCCCCATTCCTTCTGTAGAAAAGGGGAAGTTGGCCAGAAAGTGACTTTTATGGGCTACTAGGGCAGGTGGAGAGGCTGAGGGCCGCCAGGAGGCAGCCGGTGGTGGCAGCCAGCGCCCCTCTTCTCTCTGGGTGGCTCTGCGCGGCGCTGGGGGTGGGGGTGGGGACCGGCGGCGTCCGGGAACAGCTGCAGCGGGCGCCGGGCCCGTCTGGAATGCGGGAGCCGCTGCGCACCAGGACTTTTATGGAAACTTGCTGCTGGCGCGCAGCGGCCAGCGGGCTCGGGCGGCCGGAGCAGCGGGGGTGGCGGGGGCAGCGCGCAGAGCCCGACACGCAGCGCGGAGCGGGAGGAGCGGCGCCCCGGCGGCGGCAGGAGGGTAGGAGGGCTGGGCTGGGCGGACGGCCGGGCTCGGGGCCCGCGGGGTAGCGTCGGCTGCGGGGACTGGGGGTCCCTCGGCCAGGCCAGGCAGGGGCGCTTCTGCTCCACCTGCATCTAGGCGGCTGAGTTTGGGGGAGAGTGCTTCCAGGGAGCCGAATGTGTGTCCACCCTCCGCCGGGGACCCTAGGGTCCGAGCGGGCGAGTTCACTGTGGCACCCAACATGTGCCCACTGAGGGCCCCGCCAGCAGTGGCTGCGATTTTAAAGAAACTGCGGATGGGTCCTCGTGGGAGCTGGGAAATGAGGGATTAGCCTGCCATGCCCGGTCTCCAAATCGCTCCCCAACGCCAAGACGTGATGTCTTGGAGGTTGAGCAGCTAGCTCTAAAAGTCGGAGTAACGGCTTCGTATGAATAAATTGTGAGATGTTCAAATACAACATATATATTTACACATACATATATACATATATACACGTGTGTGTGTGTCTGTGTGTGTGTGTGAATGAAGAACGAACAAATTGAGAGATTGGGTGACTGCTCACTCAGTGGCTTGAGATAGCATTTTATTTTTAAGGCCACGATGTGGACAAGGAGTTGAGCGTAGATAACGTGGTAAAAATAGCACATGGTGCGCCCTCCCAGAGTGACTACCCTTGGGAAAAGACAGACAGGCAGAGAAAAGCCCATGAAGAAACCACCTTTCTGACCAAAGCAACGGGTGCGCCATTCATCAGCCAAATTGTGTTAAGGAGCAGCGGCCCATTCCACGAATCTCAGGAGAAGTATGTTCCCGGTATTGTGAAACAAAGTTTTTAGATCGCCTTGGTCACACGATATTGCGTGAACTACATAAAATTTTCCTCAATATTGTTCATTTATATGTTGAACTGCTGCTATAGGAAAATCCAAATTGCATGTCTACAGTTTTTTGTTTTGTTTTGTTTGTTTTGCGTCTGGGTGTGTTTGTATGGGGAAAGTGCATAATTAAGTGAAGGAAAGTCTTTTGTTTGTGCGTGGGAGCGGAGGTTGTAGGATAAACAGATTTCATTCTGTGTAGTTGGTGCCTGCTAGGCAAGCTCTCTTGTCACTAAGTTGCTTTGTATCCATCTTACTAGGTTTTCCAGGCTAGCCTTGAACTCATTCTGTAGTACAGGCAGGAAAGACTCGCACCCTCCTGTCGCAGCCTCCAGAGCAGTCGGAACCTCAGGCCAGCGCCCTCAGGCCCAGCTCAGTATTGTCTTTTGCCTGATGTGTCCGAGGAATCATTTAAAGAGAGCCATGTGTGATTTTGTAATTTACCTGCTACACTTGACTTGGAGGGCACAATGCAAAACTGCGACAAAATTATTTTAAATCTAGTTTTTCTTCTTGCAGTTTTTGACGCAATTCAGTTTCAATAGATTTCCAGAGATCCAGAGGAGCCATTTTTCCTGCCTACCTTAAAATGGAATCTGTGCTATTTTAGAAAATTTGACATGTAAGGCTGATCATTGTCAAAATGTATGTCATCGTGAGAAGACTATATTTAGCAGCAGCCAAAGACTGCGTTATCTGGGTTTTGAAGAGTACTTTGCCCTGAAATCGCACCTGAAGCTTTAGACTGAGGCTTGTGAAAAGCATGTCAGCCATGTGTGCACTGTAGAGATTAACTCCATGCAGAGAGAGTTCGAGGCCAGCCTCGTCTACATAGCTAGTTCCAGGATAGCCAGGGTACATACGAGAGACATAGTAGAGAGATTTAGTTTGTTAGAAGGTGAGTGCCTGAACGGACAGGCTCCATCTGTGGGGAGAAAGCTCTATTATCCTCAAAACCCCAACGGAATAAAAAGTATTTAAAAACTATCAGTTATATGTGCCTATGAGAATGAAGACAGTGGCTGTCAAACCATGGTCACATGGGATCAAAACACGTAATTACAGAAGTCTCTTTGGTGTCTTTTCTTTATGGAGCCAAAGCATCTTGGTTTCCCTTGTCACCCACTAACAACTGGATGTTTCTGTTTTTGTTTTTTTTGTTTTGTTTTGTTTTTTGGGTTTTTTGTTTGTTTGTTTGTTTTTTCTAGACAGGGTTTCTCTGTGTAGCCTTGGCTGTCCTGGAACTCACTCTATAGACCAGGCTGGCCTCGAACTCAGAAATTTGCCTGCCTCTGCCTCCCAAGTGCTGGGCTTAAAGGTGTGTGCCACCACTGCCCAGCTGTTTCTGCTCTTATTTGACCAGTCTGGTCCACATCACTTGTGTACTTTCTGTTCTGGTCTTTCTTCTGTTGTTATAATTACACTTGAAGTTGTTACTTTTTAAGATATTTATTGTGTATGTGGCTTATTTTATGGTAGTGTATTTTTTATTTTGTATACATTTTGACTCCGTGTGTGTGTGTGTGTGTGTGTGTGTGTGTGTGTGTATGTGTGTGTGTGCCTGCAGTGTCCACACAGGCCAGGAGAGGGAGTCAAAACCCCTGCAGCTGATCCTTTACAAAAGCAGTAAGTACTCTTGACCACTGAGCTATAGCTTTAGCCCCTTCAGGATACATTTTGGTAATAGTGTTGTTGTAGGTATGGAAATCAGTACCTTGTATCCATGGGTTGTTACTTGGTTGAGCCTAAGGCACTGTTCTTTCTACACTCTAGAATGAGTGGATTTAAACTGAGAAATGTTCATTATACATTATAGTTTGTATCATAAAATTCACACACACACGGTTGAAAACAATGTAGGAAGCTGGGTGTCGTGGCACATGCCTTTGATCCCAGCACTTAAGAAGCAGAAGCAGGATCTCTGTGAGTTCGAGGCCAGCCTGGTCTACATAGTGATTCCTGGATAGCCAGCGAGGCATAATAGACATTGACTCAAAAACAAAACAAAGAAAAAAATCCTTCATAGTCGTGTCGTGGGAGTGGGAAGAGGACGTTACCATAAATGGACTGACATGTCAGTTCGCTGCCCAGAGAAGGAAGGCAGCCATGAACTGAAAGCTAAAATAAGTGGGATGATTTTAATTGTGAAACTTAGAAAGCATGAGGAGAGATTTTTTTTTTTAAGAAAGCACTTCTAGAATCTCTCGTCCTTGTCCCACTTATTTTTAGGAGTGATTCTTGTGGCCTCTAGAGCTTGGCCATTGTCTCAGCTTTGTTAACTTGGCATATTCTAGAGTTATCTGAGAGGAAAGCTGAGATTAGAGTGGCCTGTGGCAATGTCTATGGGAAATTGTGGTACTCAGGATGCAGGAGGACCCAGCCGTAGGCGGCAGCACACCTGGGCAGGTGGTAAATAAGCCAGCAAAGCAGCCCTCGCTGAGGGCCCTCGCCCTGGGGGATAAGTCAACACCTTCACTCCAAGGTGCCTTCAGTCATCCTGGTCACAGTAACAGAGTGAAACCAGAATAGCCATGAACAGGAAGTAGTTCTTATCCTCCCTCCTCCCCAACACTGACTTCTTAACCAGAACTCCAGGTCTCCCCTTCCAACTGCGGTCCTCAGTGAAGACAGCCATCTAGTCTAGATAGGCAAGGAAGCCCAGCAGTTACCTCCCCAGCAGTTAGCAATGCTCCTGAATTTCCAGAAGTCCTGGCTTTCTTTTGTGATGGCTTGTGGAGTTTAACCCTCCCCGCTTTATTTCCTACTATGTCAAGTGAGCAGTTATCACTAGGCTGCTCTTGAAACAGTCCCCATTTTTCATTTGGGCTGACAGTGGATCCCTCAGCGGTACCGTTACCTCTGTCCCCATGCTCAGGTACACCATGAGCTCGCCCTGTGTCCTGGCTGCTGTGTGAAACTCTTAGGAGTTCTGACAAGCGCAGCAGGTTGGTTTACTTACCAAGGCTCCTGTGTGATAAATATACTTTGAAAAGTATTACAGTCATGTAAAGGAACAACATTCTAACAGTTATTACAGGAACAAGGTTAAGTAGGTTGCAACTTAAGTTTGCTGGGGTTTGGACATCTATTTCACAGTATGGCCTAGTTTGCATCGGCTGTAAACTCAATGCCTGAAGCCACCTGGGAAGAGTTTGTTTTATCATGTTGTTCTGTGGCTGTGGCTGTGCCACGTTGTCTTAACTGACCTAGGAGGGCCGGGTGGTCCTGGCTGTGTCAGGAAGCTGGCTATGAGCAGGTGAGACCGGCAGCACGTCTCCTCGCGGCTCGCACCCCTGTCCTGCTATGTTCCTGCAGCACGTCTCCTCGAGGCTCGCACCCCTGTCCTGCTATGTTCCTGCTCTACTTCCCTCCGGTGGCCATAGAGATGGGAGCCAAACCAAATCTCTCCTGCCCTCATTGGTTTTGGTCAGTGTTTTATTGCAGCAACAGAACAGTAAGATCCAGTTTCCTGCTTCTGAGCTGTGGTGAAGTGCCTGACAGGTTTTATAGTATTGTTTTTTTTTACTTTTTTTTTTTTTTTGTAACCAAAATACAGCCTTAGCTGGCCTCAAACCTCTGGTTCCTGCCCCATGCCTCTGAGTGCACCATCCTGTTAGTAATTTTCATTAATTAAATTTGACACGGTTATATGTAATTTTTTTTTCACTTATTTTGACCCAGGCCTTTTGATCTTTGACCTGGAGCTCACAGCAGTCTTCGGCCTCAGCCTCCCAAGTGCTGCAATGACAGCTTTGCACTACTTACAGCTGACTATGTTTTTATACAAGTGAAAATGATAAACATTTAGCCATAAACTTTATGTAGTTCAAAACAAAATTTGTTGTTTCTTTCAACAACTTAAGTTTTAATATTTATTTAACACTTATTTAACATTTATTTACATACTTAAAATTTTCATTTAAAAGTTCCTTTAAAAGTTCCAACAAAGCCATTCATGGCAGTAGACACTTGTGATCTCACACTGGGGAGGATGAGGCAGGAGGATTATAAATTACAAACCAGGCCAGGCCTAATCTACAGAGAGTTCTAAGCAGCCAGTGAGACTTAAAAAAAAAAGAAATGTGTTGGAAGGGGGTTGGGGTAGAGGTCAGAGGCCAGCAGCCCTCATCCCTGAGTGAAACCCTCATCCCTGCATCTGTGCATCAATGGGAGGCAGGGGCCTAAGACAAAGAATTTGCTTGAATTCAGTAAAGGAAAACCGTCCACTTCCACTGTCTGGACAGTTTTGCTCTCCTGAGATTATATAACAATATGATCACAATATTTGAAGGGCAGCTATGACTTCAAATTCGTTTTGCACATTGTTTGCTGCTGAAATGCTTTGGCTGCATATGTAAAATGTGAAGAAAAATAGGGGAAAGGAGAGGTTAAATACAGGTCTGAGGACAAGTTCTTCCAGGGAGGGGAAGATGGAAGCTTGGTGGTTGAACACGCATGTGAAGGCCTGAGCTCACACAGCCTAGGAAACAATGAGCTGGTTGCTGGGTGCATGGTTCAGTGAGTGAACCGCTTGCTGTGCAAGCATCAAGACCTGTGTTCAAATCTCCAGAGCCCAAATAAAGCTATGGGACCTCCACGTCACTATCCCCAGCTTTCCTAAAGGGGATGAGAAGCAGACAAGGCAAGCCTGTTCTTGACGCTCATGGGCCAGGGAGTTTGGCACATCCAGCAGCCAACAAGAAAACCCATCTTAAGCAAAGTATAAGGTGAGGACTGCACCTGAACCTGTCTTCTGACACAAACATGCATGGCACACATAAGACTGAATTCAAAGATACAAATACATACACACATAGAATAAGATATATAAAAAGTGTTAAAGGGCTGGTCAGATGGCTCAGTGGTTAAGAGACTGACTGCCCTCCCGAAGGCCTGAGTTCAAATCCTAGCAACCACATGGTGGTTCACAACCATCCGTAATGAGATCTGACACCCTCTTCTAGTGTGTCTAAAGACAGCTACAGTGTACTTACATATAATAATAAATAAATCTAGAAAAAATTAAAAAAAAAGTGTTAAAGCCAGGCAGTGGTGGCACATGCCTGTAATCCCAGCACTTGGGAGGCAGAGGCAGGTGGATTTCTGAGTTCAAGGCCAGCCTGGTCTACAGAGTGAGTTCCAGGACAGCCAGGGCTACACAGAGAGACCCTGTCTCTTGAAAAAAACAAAAACAAAAACAAAAAATAAATAAAAATAAATAAAAAGTGTTACACCTTGTGTACTGACCAGTTATTTTTTGAAGATTTAGTTTGTTTGTGTGTATGAGCACACATGTGTGTGAGCACAAGTACCAGCAAAGAGCATGTCCAATTCTTGGGAGCAGGAGTTACAGAGATGCTTGTGACCTGCCACATGCCTGCAGGGAATAGAAAGAGCAGCGGAGCCATTTCTCCAGTTGACGTTCTTGATTGTTCTAGGGGTTCATTACACTTAGAACTACATAGGATGACATTGTTATGCTGCTGCTGCCCCCGGATGGCAGCTAAAGATATTGCACCTGGCTGTTCAGACAGCAAACATCACTTTAACACGAGTCAGAAAGACTTCTATGTTCCTAAATAGAAAATCCTCTAGAATTCAGTTACTGGGTTAAAAAAAAATGAGTTTAAACAAATTTTCCTTTAGCATTCTAAATATAGTGCGATCTTAGCCTAAATTGTTACTCTCGAGAATGGGAATTGACTTGATTTGCTAGCATGCTCTTCTTCTGTAAGTTCAGTGACTCCCAAATGGAGGCCTAAGGGCCTGTCCTGTCCATCACTCTTAGACAGTCACACAACCTGTGTGATGCCATGTTTTCTCTATAAATTTCGAATAAGAAGACATGTCATAGTAATTTGGGTGTAGAAGCAGATATAAGAATGTATTTCTCTTGTTAGGCCAGATATAAGAGATTTTCAAACCTATAAAATAATACTGTGCTCCATGTTTTCTTTATTTGGGAAAATAGATGTTCACAGATGATAATATTTTCAATTTTATTTAGGTGAACAAGTAAGTATTTAATCATCATATCTGTAGATAAATAAAAGTTATCAATATCTTCAAAAGTAGGCCTGTACTGAGCCTTGAACCCCAAATGTTCAAAACTCCTCCCTCATGAGGAGCTCCATTTGTACATCTTGATATTAATGCATTTTCTGATCTGAAACAGAAGCTTTGGGGTTAGCGAGATGGCTCTGCACATAAAGGTATTCGTCGCCGCCGCCGCCGTGCCTGGGTACCTGAGTTCCACCCCTGGCTCCACATGGTAGGAAGGGTGAAGTGACTGCTGAGAGTTGTTCTTTAACCTCCATGTGTGTGTTCTGTGGCACAGGCATGCCCACACTCATACACAAATAAGTCAATACGTACTTTTAATGAGAGCCTTATATTTTTTTATAATTCTTTTGTGTCCTATCTAGACTTACAGTTCGTTGAGAGTTTTTCTGTTTGTCATTGTATAATAGGACCAAGGAAATACTCTAACAGAAAGATGCTCAGCATACATTTCTGAATTTATACATATTTAGTTTTTTTAAAGATGTATTTAGTTCATGTGTATAGGCATTTTGCCCGTGCATGTATGTCTCTGTGCCACATGCATGCTTAGTGTCTGCAGAAATTAGAAAAGGGTGTTGAAGCCTGTGGAACTAGAGTTAAAAGATGGGTCAGAATCAGCCATGTGGATGCTAGGAGATGACCCCGGTCCTCTGCAGCCGCAGAGTGAGTGCTCAGCCAGTGCTCCAGGAGCCATGCTTATCTCGTTTATCATACTTTTAAAGATCATTATTAGTGGGAGGGAATAGGGTGTGCTCTAGCGTGTGTGTGTGTGTGTGTGTGTGTGTGTGTGTGTGTGTGTGTGTGTGTGTGAAAGTCAGGAGATGACTTTCTGGTGTTGGGTCTCTTTCCCATGGGGCACTATGCTGCCAGTACCCTGAGGGATAGACCCAAGAAAAAAAAGGACAGAGAGGAAGGGGCTACATTAGAGCCAGGATGAGAGCAGAACCAACAGACTCCTGACTCTTGAGACTCAGACCAAAAGAATCATTGCTAAGCATTACTGTGGAACTGTAAAACTCTACCTTTACCAAGAATACATACTTTACCAAGAATATAAAACTATATTTTCATTGAACCTTGGCCCCTATTGAAAAGGAGTTGATAATTTGAACACAGTTGCCAAAATTCTGGAGAAAACTGAACTGTTGACTGGCTACTCTCAGTGTCATAGGCTGCCTATGACTACTGTGAGCTGGTAAGCATGGTTCTGCTGAAATAAGCCACTGCAGTAGAAGACAGCAAGTTCCTGCTGTGGACGCAACTGTTGGCTGGCAACATACAGAAGCTCGAAGTGGAAAATAGTAAAAATGAGTCAGAGATTGTCACAATGATCTCACTGTTGACATGTGAATATTGTACCAAATGTTGCACATGACTGATGTATGATATTTGGAATTTGAGGCCTCCAAAAGACAGATTTAAAAGTCCCGTCCTGGTAGTTTACAGTGAGAATGAAAACAGCGCTCTAGAGATGACTCAGGCAGTGAATCATTTGCTGACTAAATGTGAAGGCTTCAATCCCCAGCATCCACACAAAAAGTAGAGCTCCCAGCCATCTGCAGCCCCAGCACTGGGGAGAGAAGCAGGTGGGTCCCTGGAGTTCAGCGGCTAGCCAGCCTTGCAGAGTCAGTGAGCTCTGAGTTCAATCAAAGACTGTCTCTACCTCTAACCACAGACATGCATGCATGTGAGGACATGGGTACATGCACATGCAAGCACACATGCTTACATACGCCCAGAACTCCCACGAAGACACTAGAAATTGAATCAAGAAAAGAAGGTCTTTCAGGCTTGTCAGTTTTTGCATGAATGCTGTAAATCTTTCTATGATGGAATTTAATTCTAGTGGGAAGAAAGCTTCAGAAAGCACCTGATCCCCTGTAACCTTGGCAGGGAGCATGAGGTGTGCTGGGTCTGGAAGTAAGCGCAGTACAGACCATGAGCGCAGAATGAGGCCACTAGCTAAATATGCTGCTTTCCAGTTCTGTCAGAGAGCTGCTTCAAATCTTGTGAAACTGTTCAGAAAGAAAGGCTGCTTAAAAACCTGATCTCAAGGCATTGACTAAGAACAGGAGATAGGAACAGTTCCTGTCTTTAGCATCTACCAGAGAGTGCCTCACACACTGGAGATGCTTAACAAGCACCTGTGTAATGACGCAATTCTTTGTTCCTATACTATCAGGGAATGATGATTATATTACGGGTATCCCAGCATTCAGAAGGTAGACTGGAGAGGATTGAAAGTTCCAGGTCAGCTTTTGCTACATCGTGAGATCTTATCTTAGCCCCCCCCCCCCCCCAGACAGGGTTTCTCTGTATAGCCCTGGCTATCCTGGAACTCACTCTGTAGACCAGGCTGGCCTCGAACTCAGAAATCCGCCTGCCTCTGCCTCCCAGAGTGCTGGGATTACAGGCGTGCGCCACCACCGCCCGGCTGTGAGATCTTTTCTTGAACACAAAACAACATAAAGACTCTCCCCAAAAGCAACAAAGACTACAGGCGCCTCACTAAAGAAGATTTGCACATGGAAAGTGAGCATATGGGAAAATGTAGCATATGTTATGAGAGAAATGCCAATTAAGAGGAGATATAGCATTCGGCACCACAATAACTGTAACCCAGAACAGTGGCATCAAGTGCAGAGCAAGGGCAGAACAATCCAAATTCTCCACAGCATCCTCCTTTGCGGTGGGGATGCGACAACTTGACCCTCTGTGAGAGTCAGTTTGTTCTCAACTCTGTTAAACACATTCTTCTGGTTATTGCTGGGTTTTTGGTTTTTGAGACAGGGTTTCTCTATGTAGCCCTGGCTGTCCTGGAACTCTCAAACTCAGAAATCTGCCTGTTTCTACCTCCCAAGTGCTAGGATTAAAGATGTTCACCACCACCCAGCTGCTAAACACATTCTTACAATGTGATCCAGCAATCATGATTTATTCTGAGTGATTTGAAAAGTTTCGCTATTTAAAGGCCTGCATGTTGATATTTAACTTATTTTTTTTTTTATTGCCAAAAGAGATGTAACCAAAATATTTTTTCATTGGGGGAATAGATCCACATACATTGGGCTATTATTCAGTGAAATTAAAGATGTACACCACAACCACCATCACTACCATTGGCTTGAAAGGGACATTTTTAAAGGCTCTATTATGATCAAAGTGTGTTCATATTTAAAAGAGTCAGATTACAGGAAACAAAAAGGATGAATTTAAAGGAAGTGTGGCCAAGCTTTCCTCAAGCTGTGTGTGCTTATAGTGTAGTCTACTGAGTAAGTACACAGAACACACTCGTCAGGTGCCTTTGAGGGCTCCTCAAGCTCTTCAGGACCTTATACTTTCTGGGCTTTTCAAACTATGCACCTTTTCTTTTCTGTACCATGAGTCTTAAAGAAGCTGAAGATTATCATAGCTACTTATTTGAACTTCTAAAGTGAAATATAAAATTTATTTATTTCTATATCAGTATATAAATTGTATATTTAAAAGCTTATATTGATAAAATATATCAAAGGAGAGGTCATTAAAATTCATATACAATATTGTCTTTTGTTTGTTTGAGACAAGGTTTCACTGTGTTGCTCTGTCTGGCCTGGAGCTTTCCATGTAGACTAGTCTGGCATTAAATTCAAAGAGATCTTCTACCTGTCTCTGCCACAAATGGTAGGAATAAAGGTGTGTTCATATTTAACACCTTTATTCCTACCATTTGTGGCAGAGACCATTTGTGGCATAGTCCTACCCAAATGGTAGGAATAAAGGTGTGTGTGTTGCCACAGCTAGAAACATTATTATTATTATTATTATTATTATTATTATTCTGCAGGTACAAAGATAACAAGGCCTCAGCCCCAAACCACATATAGCAAACATGAATGATGTTTCACAAAAGGCAGAGGTAAGTAAATCTCAATATGTGCGTGTGTGTGCGTGTGTGCGCGCGCGTGTGTGTGTGCGTGTGTGTGTGTGTGTGCACGTGTGAGTGTGTGTGTGTGTGTGAGTGAGTGTGTGTGTGTGTGTGTGTGGTGGAGAGACTTGGGAAAGGGGGAAGAGCTGAGCAATAGTACATGCTTGACTGAAGGATTGTGGGAAAGGTCACAGGTGTTTGTAATCACTAATATCAGGATGTACAAAGAGAGAAGGTTCAGTTTGGGTGCTGTTTTGGGTCACTACTTTATCTGGGTTCTGGGAAACAAGCATACTGAACTTCTGCAAGGCAGTGAATTTTAAGTATGGTGGTCTTAGAAATGATTCTTTCAATGTTGTTTTAATGAGGCTTGGACCTTTGGAGGTGATAATTTCAGTTTTAGAAGGCAGACTCTAAAGAAGATGCTACATCTTCTAAAATCTGCAGTAAAAGTCCTCTTAAAAAATTTCCCCCTTTCAGTTTCTTGGCTGTGGTTACTGAGAATTGAGAGATTCCAGATGCTGACACTCAAAAGTGACAAACTAAGAAACCATGAGGAGGCAGATCTGCCACATGATCTGTGGTAGATCTTTAGGAGAGAGTTTGACATTCTGACACTCAGTTTTATTTACAGAAACTTCTTTTATATACAGACTTCTAAGAAAGATAAGAATCTGCATTCTTAGTTTTAGAATAGGGAAACCATTTCTCTAGTCTCCCTTTAGATGTTCTTTCTTTAGGGTTTTCCTTTTAGAGCCTAGTCTATGTAGCTGACATAGCCACCCTGCGCCTTTTAATGGGTTTTTGGAAGTTGCACATGGGCAGTGTGACAGGAGACATGACTCACCTCTTGTGGGGTTCACTGGCCTTCAGCTCTGCCTGTACTATAGAACAGCAACAGTGCTGTGTACAATGTTACTGTACCTCAGAGGATTAAGCGTATGCTTTGTTTCCAAGTTCATATACTTTACTGAGACTAACCTTTTTAATTTGTAAAGCAGTACTGTTAATTTGAATCTTTAATAATAGGATGGGAAAATAAAATGGACTCTTTAATTAGAGTTCAATATTTGATTTTTATATTTTACTGGCCTTCAGCCTCAGCTACCACTAATTGGGGCTTCATTTCTGAAAATTTTTGATTTAATAAAATTTCTGCTCTCATATTTTCTGTAAGTTCAACTTAAGTTTTAGAGAACATCTAATCAGGCTGTGATGATCCAAATAAAGGTTTGAAACTCATTCTATCTGTTTTGATATATATTGTATCTTGTTCTTATCTTTGCCTAATTTCTCCTTTTTAAACTTTCTTCTCATTATTTTCTTCTAACAAAGATTCTGCTTTCTTCATCTAAACCTGTCCCTAAATCCTATGTGCCAAAACTTGGCAAGGGGGATGTAAAGGATAAATTCGAAGCCATGCAGAGGGCCAGGGAAGAAAGAAATCAAAGGCGATCTAGAGACGAAAAACAAAGAAGAAAAGAACAATATATTAGAGAGAGAGAATGGAGCAGGAGAAAGCAGGAGGTCATTTTATTTTATTTTATTTGTGAAAATTTCATGTTCTTCATATGTATGCATTATTTCCACTAACATTTCATATAGACTGTGGTTAACACTGCTTTCCATGTCTGTGAGCTGACTTCCGTGTGCTCATCTGTCCCCATCTGTGAGCTGACTTCTGTGTGCTCATCTATCCCTATCTGCAGTTCTCCCACTGCTTGCACTGCCTGCAGTCAACCATGGTCCAAAACATCCAGCCCAGGAGCAAACAGAAGCTTTAAAATATTCCATTACAGTATATTTTTATAATTATCCTTCATAATTATTTGTTCTTAGTCTCTTACTGTAGCTAATATATATTTTTCTTGTATGAATATAATTTTCATACAAGAAAAAACAGCATGCCTAGGGATCAGCATTATCTGTGGTTTCAGGAATCCATTGGATATCTAGAGGGTCCTTGTGCAGTGCAGGGCAGAGGGGCTATTCTAATAATCTAATTTTGAAATATCTGTTCATATTCATTTATTCAACCACCTAGATTAAAGAAATGCTTGCTTCTGATGATGAGGAAGAGAGTTCTCATAAAGTAGAAAAGGCTTATGTCCCAAAGCTAACAGGTAAGAGACTTGAGGGTTAAATATAAATGGGATTGCAAGAGAAAGAAACACAGCAAAATATCCAAGAGTTTTTTTGTTTTGTTTGTGTGTGTGTGTTTAGGGACAGTTAAAGGTAAATTTGATGAAATGGAGAAACAGAGACAGGAAGAACAAAGGAAGAGAACAGAAGAAGAAAGAAAACGCAGAATTGAGCAGGATCTGTTAGAAAAGAGAAAAATACAGCGCGAATTAGCAAAAAGAGCTGAGCAGGTAGGTGCTAAACGCTGCACTGGGGATTATTTCTGTAACTAACAGAATAGATGAAAACTAATCAGGATGTTGCTGAATTAAAATTCTTAATACAATATAAACCTATTAATAGTGGCTAGCCTAAAAACATTATCTTAAAGGAAAATATTCATGTCAGTTTCCCAGTAGTGTGGGCAGAACGGGCCTCTCTTAGGAGTGATGATACAGCTTTCATTCTGTACAAGCTTACTAATTGTTTCTACATTAAACTGACTATGCTCCCAACTTTTCTTGCTATCGTTGAGAATTTTATAAAGATTTATGATATTTTCACACATAAACTATTCATAATTATAAAACAATTATGGCTTTTGAATAGCTATATTTGTAAGTGCTATCCTGTATACATGTGCATCACGGGAATGCAGTGCCCACAGAGGTCAGAAGCATCGAGTCCCTTGGACTTGGAGTTACAGACAGTTGTGAGTCATCACATATGTACTGGGAACCAAAGCCAGGTCCTCTGCAAGAACCGCCTCTCCACTGCCTTAAGTCAATGTGCTAAGATCCATTCATCTTCTACTATTTTCTAAAAGAAAAGTGATAATGCAAATAAAGCATATCCCGTTCTTGCATGCTCAAAAAATTCATTAACTTCAATTTTGCAAATACCCCTTGCTCGGACACAAACAGCTACTTGCTTGCTGGTAAATGATGGTATATGCGGATTAACCTTAAGAAGAATGAGAATTTCCTATACTTTGTTTTGTATCCTTATCTGAAGGATGCCATGAACTTCAGTGTTGCCTCTAGATTCTAGTGATTAAAGATGAACATTCATTTTGTAGTGAAGCTTTACAAGGAAGTCAAATTATAAAATGAGAATTATTCAATTTTGAATTATGTTATATATAATTACTTGAAATATTTAAGTATATAGATATGAGTTAAGATTAGTTATATAAAAATTATAATCCTGAAGTATATAAATTGTGACATCTAACACAGTATACCATGTATATATGTAAAATAACTTTCAGTCTTCTATACTTTTTTTTCTACTTGATTTCCTATACGTTCAAAGTACTCATATTTTCTAGACTTACCCATTTGAAACCCAAGAATGAAATGCTAGACAGTGGTTTCTCAAAAACAAATAAAACAAAAACCTGTCACTGAGCCTCACTACAATAATAAAACCTGGATGTTCAAAAGTAAATTTAAAAAAATATGATCATGAAAAAACAGTTAGCGTCTTTACACCAAACACTTGCTGTATGTAGGGCAGAGAACCCTGGCTAATGTTGTTTTAGCCCAAGGAAATTAAGGGTACCACAGCAATGTAGTAATAGTAGCTTTTTAAAAAGATTTATTTATTTATTATATGTAAGTACACTGTAGCTGTCTTCAGACACTCCAGAACAGGGCATCAGATCTTATTACAGATGTTTGTGAACCACCATGTGGTTGCTGGGATTTGAACTCAGGACCTTCAGAAGAGCAGTCAGTGCTCTTAACCACTGAGTCATCTCTCCAACCCAGCTTCTTCTTATAAATATGGAAAGTCTAATTCAAAATATAAGTAAGTACCTTTCCTACTCAAATTAAATATGACTTAATGTAGTGTAGTGTAATGTTTACGGTTTACTAGTGCAAACCAGTATGCAAGAGGTGTTCATGAGCTTATAATGGTTAAAGTGATCACCAAGATAATATCAATTCTAGGATTGCAGGATCTTATAAATACTTTAAAAGGAATATACCTTGTGTATTAGATATTAGAATAAAATAATAAGTTTTGTGGGAAAACCCTGTGGGTGAGTTATCTGTTAACTCTGAAGATACCTGATGGATAAGATTAAGCCCATCCCAATACCCAAGATGGTATTGGCGGGAGATGGGATCTTGAGAAGAGGCAGGGAAAGAAATCTGAAGAAGAAAACAAATTTGCTTTATATAAAGCAAAAAAAAAAAAAAAAAGTTGAGAAACAGTTCTTTAATGTTAACTTGTGAAAGTCAACAATAACTGAATCTCAGTGTCTGTTCTTGACTATACTGGCAGCATAGCACCCTTGAAATAAATGTATCATTTTCCATGTTTGTTGAAAAAAAAATGCATGACTGTATCTTTTGTTGCCTTGTGGTGGTTTGAAGTGTACAAACATAAAAGAAAGCATTGGCAACAGAAACGTAAGCTTCAAAAAAAATAAAAGGCCCATAGTGTTTTATAGTGTATAAAATTATTCCCATAAAAGTATTCATTATTAATATACAAGGTATTTTAAATCTTACTGTCCTATTTTGGAGACATGGTGTCACTATGTAGCCCTGGCTGGCTGGGAACTTGACACATAGGTGAGGCTGACTTTAGACTCACAGAAGTCATCCTGATGATCTTTAACTTCATAATAGTTCTTACTTGCCTGTTGCTTATGTTTTATTTTCCTGAGATTTCAGACACTGCATTGTTAGAATGACCTATATTTCATTGTTAGAATCACTTATTTTCTTTCAGCAGTTTGCTTGGGTATCAGCCCACCCATAAAGCTAACCCAGTGTTTCTTTAACTTCAAAGAAATGTGCTTTAAATGATGGTCTTTTCCTAATTCAATATGAGAAAATATTATAAGTACCAGAACTATCCTCCCTTTTAAAATATACCTGATATTTCTACCATACTTTTTTTTATTATATCAGTTACATTCTTGCCAGATGTCTTTGATCAGAAATAGGTTCACAGGCTGGGTATGGTTGCACCTGCCTTTAATCCCATCATCCAAGAGGTAGAGGCAGGCAGATCTCTGAGTTTGAGGCCAGCCTGGTCTACAAGGAGACTTCTAGGACAGCTAGGGCTATACAGAGAAACCCTGTTTCAATAAAAGATAAAAAAAAAAAAAATAAACAGGGGCTCTACCATTTGATTGCTTGTGATGAATCTTCCTTCTACTATCTCAGGGACAAGAGGATGGAGGTGTTTTGTATATCTCACTTTAAATTGCTACTAAGTTAAAAATCATTCCTTGTAAGGTCACAGTCAAGTTGATATTTCACCAGAAGCCATGGATAAATTACTTTTCAGTTGTATGTTTAAAAGAACCAAGCAGAAATTCAATGTAATGTAACGATATGAAATTCTCATTCAATAGATTGAGGACATAAACAATACGGGAACCGCATCCGCATCAGAGGTAACAGACGTTTCCTTTAATGAAACATTCACAGAAAACCACCTGATTCACAAAGAAAGACGTGCAGAAGCTTTTATTTCACTAGTGATTATAAATATCACAATAACAAAAGTCAAGAATGTTTTGTGAAGGCAAGAGTATACTTTGACTCTTTACACACACTGGAGTGTGTTTAAAGAACAGTATGTTTCTGCCTGCCCAGCTGGGTCATGAAGACAGAATCCACAAGTCTTTCAGGGACACACATTTTCTGAACTAACCTCTACAGCTGTTGAAAGCTGACACTTTTAAAGCGATTTTACTTTCCATCGTTTGTCCTCTTTACTCACTGTCCCTAAGAGCTCACGTTGTAGAGAGAAGTGTGAATTACCATGAAGGAATGCCAATAGCCATAAAAACATAGCCCAGTTAGCTAGCAAAGTTAAAAATCCAGCCAACCAATTTGATGGTGTGAATAAAATGATGGCACAAAAATTGGAAAAAGTTTTCATTTAGGGGCATGTATTATACTTTATAATCTTTACTTTTGAAAAAAAGAGATGATAAATTTGTAGTAAAACCAATTGAAATCGATTTTGGGAATGCATTTAAGCCACATGTAGTGGTGCAGAGTTTTAATTCTAGTATTAAGGAGGAGGTAGGTTGATCTCTGTGAGTTTAAGGTCAGCCTGGTCAACATAGCAAGTTCCAGAATAGTCAGAACTACATAGAGAGACCCTGACTCAACAAAGAAACCCAAGAATTTGTTTTAAACTTTAATAGGATATATGCTTTACAGCTTTATCTATATTGTGAATCACAATACTACATCACTTGGGTGAATATTCAATGGCTTTTTTCATTAAATACTACTTTATTAAGTACTGAAAAACTTGGATGGAGAAGCAGATTGTGGAGAAAACATTGTGTATTTAAGTTGAAACTATCCGCCATCAAATTGGTTTGAAATATGCTCACATGCACATCACCTTTTGTGCAATTAATGTAGACTGTCTAAAGTCAGGCAATGTTATTACAGTTTTGTTACTTAACCAGGTATATCAATTCTACCTTTCAAATCATAGAATGCTTCTTGAAACTGCCATCAATGGATCTCAGTAAAACTGATTAATGCACAGTGAGTTTAAAGGAAAAAAAAACTAGTTACTGTTAATAACTAGTTTAAAAAATAAGGGTTTGTTTTTTTTTTTTGGTACTTTATATCCTTGACAGCGATGTACTTCACCACATATGGAGGTGAAGTACCCTACCCTACCACCTACATTTTTATCAAGGATATGGATGCTAATTATACATCTTATACATAGGAAGGAGATGACTCTCTACTTCTAACAGTGGTACCTGCCAAATCATACAAAACATCTGGAAAAATAAAGAATCCTGAGGATCTGGACAGAGAACAAGGAAATGAAAGAATTAATCATGAAGAAGATAAGATGAGATCTGAAGACGAGTGCCGAGCTCTCAAAGAAGCAAAATGTCTTTCATTAGTCATGGTAATTTTTTTTTACAAGAACAAATCAAAAGTTTAGTTTAACAATAATTGCCCTTTGGGTAACAAGTTTGTTTTCATAGGATGATGAAACAGAGGCCAAAAAAGAATCACATTTTCCTGGAAAACTTAAATCAACGTTTGAAGAACTGGAACGACAAAGACAAGAAAATCGTAAGAAGCAAGCAGAAGAGGAAGCGAGACGACGCCTACAAGAAGAGAGACGTTCCTTTGAGGAAGCGAGGAGACACATGGCAAGTGTCTGTGTGCTAACCTAACCTTTCACAAAAGGCAGTCAGCTCTGCATGACGCTTCCCGAAAATCCATAGAGGTCTCTCTAGATGGGGATAACCTCATTTCATTGTTTTACTTTCATAGTACTATGGACTGGACCTAGTGCACACTAAACAAGTGCTCTACCACTGACACCAATAAAATCCCGAAAAGCATGTTTTGAAACTGTGTGTATATACATTTATATACAATACAC
The DNA here is from genome assembly GCF_947179515.1 of Apodemus sylvaticus. Taxonomy (NCBI): domain Eukaryota; kingdom Metazoa; phylum Chordata; class Mammalia; order Rodentia; family Muridae; genus Apodemus; species Apodemus sylvaticus. Next base: position 8,363,838 of record NC_067475.1, read on the forward strand.
ATGCACACAATTCACTTGTATATATTTTTTGAGTTTTTACTTTGGGGCATGTTGTCCAATATGTTTTGAATTTTTTTTTTTGATTTGTTTTTTTTTTTTGAGACAGGGTTTCTCTGTGTAGCCCTGGCTGTCCTGGAACTCACTCTGTAGACCAGGCTGACCTTGAACTCAGAAATCCACCTGCCTCTGCCTCCCAGAGTGCTGGGATTACAGGTGTGCACCACCACCACCCGGCTATGTTTTGAATTTTTAATGTATACTACATTAATATAAAAATATTACTCAATGCATGTTTTTTCTTTTTGTATAAGTTAAACAGTATATTTAATGATATGGTCGTAGGACATTTTCAAGTCAGATTATGAATTTCACTTGAGGTGCACAGGTCTATAATTTCAGCTACTTAGGAGGGTGAGGAAGGAAGAACACACATTCAAGGCTAACCTGTACTACAGAATCAGTCAGAGTTAAGACTAACCTGGGTGGGGATGGAGAGATGGTTCAGTGGTTAAGAGCACTGACTGCTCTTCTGGAGGACCTGAGTTCAAATCCCAGCAAGCACATGGTGGCTCACAACCACCTGTAATGGGTCTAATGCCCTTTTCTGGTGTGTCTGAAAACAGCTACAGTGTACTTATATAAATAAAAATATTTTAAAAAGACAAACCTGGGCGATACATACTCAGAGCAATTGTCTAGCATTCACAAGGCCCGAGGTTTAATCCCCACTGATGCCCACTAATATATATGTTAAAGAAAGGAAACACAGACTCCAGTATCATTTTGAAAATTTAAAAATGAACAGCTATAATTTTCAAAGTTACCATGACCTTCTTGATTAGCTTTCACTAATAATGTTATGAAGATTGCAGCTCAACATTTTGAATTTTCTAGACATTATTTAAAATGTCTATTACTTCTGGCTGGGTATGGTGGTAAATGCTTTTAATCTCAATATTTGATAGGCAGAGGCAGACAGGTCTCTCAGTTCTAGGTCAACCTGGTCTGTATAGTAAGATTTTGTCTCAAAAGCAAATAAAGTGCTATTCAGTTTTAAATAATGCCTGCACATTTTAATATAATTGGCATGCAACCCAGTAAAATGTTATTTTTTTTTTGGTTCCATGCATATTTAGGAGAGCAAATAAAACTGTGTAATGAATTTTATATAAATACCAGATTGCACTCTTTTATTTGATTGATATAAGGAAAATCACTGTGGTTCATAGTGATGAAATTTTTTTTTAAAATTTGAATCAGGGTGTGGCTATAGATTTGTTAGTCCTGAAACTTACTATGTAAACTAGGCTCCTCCCTCTGCAGGTGCCAGGATTAAATGTGTACACTACCATACCTGGCAGGAAATGCTTTCAAATCACCAGTGTCTGACCCTCTCCAGACTGCGCATGTGTATACACCTGAGCGCTAAGTACAAACCATTTAGTTTGTTTATGAGAATTAAGTGTCAGTATGAGCCCTTTAAACTTTGGAACAGTCTCTCTTGTTTAAAGGCTTGGTTGAGAAATTTTATTTACTCTTTAGTACATTTCTATTTGTAACTTCTCTACATGTGGTCATTTTATCATATAGGACATTAAAAAGAGAGGATTTGGCCAGGCATGGGAGGCAGAGTCAGTCAGATCTCTGTGAGTTCAAGGTCAGCCAGGTCTACAGAGTAAGTTCCGGGACAGCTAGGGCTATCTTAGAGAGACTCTGCCTCAAAAAACCAAAGATAAAAATAAAAAGTAAAAAAGAATTGGAGTAAGTACTCTGGTATTCTGGGAGCTTTGAAATAATACTGTCCAGTTGCTAACCACATACCTTTCTACCAGTAATCCATTCCTGTGCCAAAGAATCTCAATTTTTAGTAATGAGTAATTTCTCTATTAGGTAAATGAGGAGGATGAAAACCAAGATACAGAAACAGTTTTTAAAGAGTACCGCCCAGGAAAACTCAAACTCAGTTTTGAGGAAATAGAAAGGCAAAGGAGAGAAGATGAAAAACGAAAAGCAGAGGAGGAGTCGCGAAGGAGAATAGAGGAAGAGAAGAAGGCATTTGCTGAAGCGAGGAGAAGCATGGTAAGACGAAAGCTGGCTGAGCAGAGATTTGGGGGAGTGTGTGTGTGTCTGTGTGTGTATACAGTGTGTGCACTTGCCCAAGCTACACAGAGCCCGACTGCAGGGGGGGGGGAGTTGGGATGGGTTGGGGGGCGAGGGGGAACGTCTCAGGAATGCTGACCTCTTGTGACAGGACTGGCTAGCATCTGAGGAACCCGCCTGTCTCTGCCTCTACTGTGCTGAGATTACAGGTGTGCACCTAGTTTTACTTGGGCTCTGGGGACTCACCTCAGATCCTCATGCTTCCAAGACAAGGCTTTTACTTAATAAGCTCTCAAGCCTAGCCCGAGGACTCGGTCTTCAGAGCACGTAAATGAAGTGACTAGACTCTGAGGAGGAACAGCCACCCTCTCATCTCTGAAATCTGTAGCAAAAGGATGAATGCCAAATACCAGGTTCTTGTCAGCATTTGCTTCAGTGTGTCCTGAAGATCTGATTCCTAATGCCATGCCTAGCATAGTTGGAAACTATAGTCCTTCTCTGAAAAGATACATTTCTTTAGGCCAGATCTGAGTGTCAAGAACAAAACAGGGCAGGCTGGAGAGATGTCTCAGAGGATAAGAGCACTGACTGCTCTTCCAGAGGTCCTCAGTTCAAGTTCCAGCAACCACATGGTGGCTCACAACCATCTGTAATGGGATCTCATGCTCTCTTCTGGAGTGTCTGAAGACAGCAACAGTGTAGTCATATACATAAATAAATCTTTTCTTTAAAAGAAAAAAAAAGAACAAAACAGGGAGTTTCCCCTATAACTTCCCTCCTTTCTGTTCCTTCTCTCATTCCATTCTCTTCTCTGCTCTCCTTTTCTTCTTCATCTTGCCATTTTAATCCCACTCAATCTATATTAAATGATCAAATCATAATTCTCTAGCTTTAAAATAAATACCCACCCTTCTTCCTTACACACTGATACCTAATTTGTCAAAAAGTTAAAATTTCCACAGCATGTCAATGTCTGTAAAAGTTGTCTTGAGCTATCAGTTTTAAGTAATCTAACACATTCAAGCTGCATCCCCGTTCTGCATTTTAACTGCCTTCTGATAACAGAGCCTAGTCTTTGTTCCTGCCTGTCCTGGCTATTCTGCCAAGTACTTGGATTAATCATTTTTCCATACCTCAAATCAGAAACTGCCTGGAAACATGTCTTCAACTTTCCATGCATGCCTAACCGGATATAAACTCCCATTTATTTGACCCCCTCACTTACTCTCCCATCTTCATTATCGTAATCCATATTACTGTTGCTATTCCTTGCCTGGGACCAAGTCCTTGCTTGCTTTCTTGTGTGTGAGCCCAGGAGAGATCTTCTCACTCCTCGGCCATGTTTGCCAGGGCACAGTTCAGATCTGAACAAAAGTGTTTATCTCCAGGACACAGAAAAACAGAATTAAATTGTTTTTCATGGTAAAAATGTATCAGCTATCAACAGCTTACAAGCAAAGGTTCTAGTTGCAATTTTGAGATTGCCTGTATACAGGAGATTATATAGTAAAACTGTTATTGGAGACTGGGAAGACAGCTCAGCTACCACTAAGTCTGATGACCTAAGTTCACTCCTGGAAACCAACATGGTAGGAAGAACTGACTCCTGAAAATTTTCTTCTAACACCTATATGCCTCATCCCACCCCCAATAAACAAGACAGATAAACATTTAAAGTTAAAACCCTACAGTTGGGAGCCTACCTCAATATTAGACAATGTACTATTTCCAAGCTTCATTCAATCCTGTGAGAACCATAATAAAATTGTCACAGGGAGGCTTCAAGAGAGGTAAATAGCTTGCCCAAGGTCATAATCAAATTAATTATTCATATAAATTTACAAAATCACAAAAAGCACTCTATTCACATTTCTAATTTCTTGTAGCATATAAAGTAACAAATTTCACTCTGACACTTTCCCACATGAGTAAAATTATTTATAATCTTATTGGAAATATTCTGAAGCTTGATTTCTGGCTTTGCCACCTTGACTTTGAATAAGTTACTTTTCTGTCAGTTCCCGTTTTTTGTTTTAAATATTTATTATAAGTACACTGTAACTGTCTTCAAACACACCAGAAGAGGGCATTAGATCTCATTACAGATGGTTGTGAGCCACCATGTGGTTGCTAGGATTTGAACTCAGGACCTTTGGAAGAGCAGTCAGTGCTCTTAACTGCTGAGCCATCTCTCTAGCCCCTGTTCCTCCGGTTTATCATGTGTAAACCAAGGATATTAATCCTATGCTATTTTATATCGCTACTGGATTAGTTAAATATTTATAACTAGACTGGCAGCTTTATGAATATATGAACTATTTGTCTTTAAAACATCTTGGCAACAAAACTCCACAATGAAATTATAAGGTTTTTTTTTTTTTTCTGATAAAAGTTTATGATGTAATCCCAGCACTCTGGGAGGCAGAGGCAGGCGGATTTCTGAGTTCGAGGCCAGCCTGGTCTACAGAGTGAGCTCCAGGACAGCCAGGGCTATACAGAGAAACGCTGTCTCAAAAAAACCAAATCCAAACAAAACAAAACAAAACAAAACAAAACAAAAAGTTTATGATGATACAGATATGACTCATTAAGACTATGATTTAACTGACGTTTTATTTTAGTGACTAGAATTGGAGATGCACTTCAATCCAACAAAAATATTTTTAATATCATTAAAGAACATTGATTTCTAATTCAAATGATTCATTGTATAAAAATGGAGCATGTTTTGTTCATTTCAGTGGAGAATTGGTGTACATGGTTACCATCCTCTATACCACAGATTGATAATGCCACCTTGTTCATTGATTTCTGAAAGTTTAGGATCTCTGAATTTTTAGGTTAACATGAAACATTTTTATTCAATCTGTTTCTACAAGAAATACCCTTTAAGTATGCACAATTCTGAAAAAAATATTTATTTTAAATAGATATTAGATGATGATTCCCCAGAGATTTATAAAACAGTCTCTCAAGAATCTCTAACACCTGGAAAACTGGAAATTAATTTTGAACAATTATTAAGACAAAAAATGGAAGAAGAAAGACGACGAACAGAGGAAGAACGCAGGCATAAACTAGAAATGGAGAAACAGGAATTTGAACAACTGAGACAAGAAATGGGAAAGGTAAAGTTTAAGAATATTCACTTAGTGATCTGAGTATTCCCCTTATGTTGTTTTATGGTGACTTTTATGTATTGTTAGTCACATGAATATTTGACATACTTTTATGACACATACATAGGCTATCATGTCTGACCTCGTAGAGTGTAGCAAGGAATGTGGCCCAACATGCTACTGAAAACACATTTAAAACATTAAGATCCTTTGAGTGATTTATTTGCTATAACTCAATTGTATTTCTCCTGTATGAGCCTTGTAGTTAACAGTGTCCTAACACTATGTAAAAGGACAGTAGAGTTGTTCTTCCGAAGAACTGAGATTTAATTCCCAGCACCCACAGTTCACTACTATCCATGAACTCCTGTTCTAGGGGATCAATGCCCTACTCTAACCTGCACAAGGCATGCATGAGGAATGTACGCACCACGCAGACAAAGCTTTTATACAGAATATTAAAAAATAGAAAATAAAATAAGTAGCCAATATTGTATCTAATTAGTATCCCAAAGCACAATAGTATACTAGCAATTAAATATGCCAAAAAGAAGCTGTTCAAGGCTTTCTTTATATGAAAGGTTGGAAGTTCTTAATAAGGACTTTTTTTTTTAATTTAAGACTTATTTGCCCTGCATATTCTGCCTGTGCATATGTCTGGTATCAAGAGCAAGCAGTGCTAGTGGAGGCCAAAGGAGAATATCAGATCCCCTGGAACTAGAGTTGAAGTTCATGAGCCTTGATGTGAATGCTGAGCACTGAACTCAAATTCTCTGAAAGAATAGCCAGTGCTCTTAGCCACTAAGCCATCTTTCTAGTCCCAGAATAAATGATTCCAGTAGTCCTGAGTTCCGGGTATCTGCTCTGTTGTGCTTCCTCACACATAAGAGACAAGAGGGGGCATTTATTGTAATTTGCTATTCAGCATATGGAAATCTTATTCTTTTGAAGGAAGAAGAAGAAAACGAAAGCTTTGGGTTGAGTAGAGAATACGAAGAATTAATTAAATTAAAAAGGAGTGGCTCAATTCAGGCTAAAAATCTAAAAAGCAAGTTTGAAAAAATTGGACAGTTGTCTGAAAAAGAAGTACAGAAAAAGATAGAAGAAGAGCGAGCAAAAAGGAGAGCAATTGACCTTGAAATTAAAGAGCGAGAAGCAGAAAACTTCCATGAGGTATATTACTGTTGTGTTTGTTTATAACCTTGTAAGTTCTAGTATTTACAGTTAGTTCATTTTGGTATATATGTAATAATCTGGAAACTAATAGCAAAAGTCCATTAATCTCATATAGCACTTACGAATCCAAAAGGATGGGGATGGGGTAATGGATAGGGTGCAGAATGGAGAAAAAAAAAAAAAAACGAATGGCAGCAAATAAAACATAGAATTAAGTAAATCATGTGACAGTTGGTCTGGCAAGTTGTTCTAGAAGCACACGAATGAGCTAGGGCTGTGACTGGAAACCACTAATTATGTGTATGTTCCCTATTGCCATGCCACACTGGACATAGTGTACCTGGAGGTCTGTAGGGCTGAGGCATTTCAGCACCAAGCAACAGTCATAGCTTCTTCTAATGCTACCAGGCTACCTTTTGAAGAAAATCCTTCCAGTGCCTTGTGATCCAAGCCAGAAATGGCCCCACCTTACTCAGCATGCTAGGTCTTTGATGCTTTGCTCCCTATTCTACATGTCCTCTCTACACGATTCCAGTCTCCATGTCTTAACCAGGCCTTGCTTCTGAAATGCTTTCTGCAGGGAAGGTTTTTTGTTTGTTTTTACCTCTTACTGTCCTGTAGAAATATTACTCAGCTTTTAGGGTCCAAGGTTACCTTCTCATTTGTAAAGCATCCTCACAGTAAGAACAACATTCCAGACTAAGTGACAATGGGAGCTGACCAAAAATTGTACTATTTTGAGGAATTAGAAAACAGATTTCCAATGACTATGATGGCATGGCTCATTGTTGGAAGGACTTTATCTTACAGAAACCGTAATTACCATAATGGTGTTATACTATTTTCTAATCATGATGGAGGAAATGGAAGACAAAGGCAGGACCAAGTACAGATTACCCTGAAATCTTTATTCTACTTCCACCTCCTAAGCACTGGGATTATAGGCACAAAACACTATGCTTGGCAATACCTTTTTTTGGATTTTTGAGTTTTTCCTTTGTGTAGCCCTAGCTGTTCTAGAATTCGGTCTGAAGAGCAGGCTGGCCTCAAACTCCACCTGCCTCTGCACTCAGAGTGCAGGGATTAAAGGCATGCATCACAACCCGGTGTAAGACCTAATTTAACAAACCTGAGTAAAAAATTTTCTTCTAGACGGTTGCTGACTACCTTACCATCATTAGAGCAACCAGCTGATGCTAGCTTAATCAGGTCTGGTAAAATACTGTAAATTACTGTGCAAGGCAAACAAAGTTTGACACTAGTTCTGAGTTTAGTGAGATATAAGTATGTGCATGTTGTAAAACTGATGAGTAACAGCTGGAAGTAGTAAAATAATAGTCTAGTGATGACTGAAGTTTTTACTGGTTATGTTGCACAAGGTTAAGTGTTAAAACCTAATCTCTATAAACATCATAGAAAGTTCAAGCTCGATATGAGGATTTATTGTAATTTCAGCACTTGGTAAAGACAGGTTAAGTTAAAGGACAGCCTGGTCTCTAGGAGCCCCTCCCCCCCCTTTTTTGAGACAGGGTTTCTCTGTGTAGCCCTGGCTGACCTGGAACTCACTCTGTAGATCAGGATGGCCTTGAACTCAGAGTTCCTCTTGCCTCTGCCTCCCATGTGCTGGGATTAAAGGCATGGACCACCACTGCTAGGAGACCCTATCTTAAAACTCCAATCTATCAAGCAAACAATTCAACCAATATGCAGTTGCTTTTCTGTTAAGTCACTGCAAAATTTGTAATAAAACTGGTATGTTTGTATTATTTCTAGCTCTTGTGAGATTAGAATGTCAATTCCATTAACCTAATTTATCCATCATGGATTAAATGTCACTAAGAGCTTAAAAAAAGCTGTAGGTAAACTGTTAAAAACCTCCAAAGATGGACTTTTCCCTCCAACCCTTAGGCTCCTAATCTTGTTCTCCTCTTTGAGATATACCAACGTTCATATAGAAGTGATGGTGCACTCCTTTATCCAGGTACTTGGGAGGCAGATTTATGATTTTATTGCAAGCCTGGTGTATTTGGTTTTCTAATGATTTACTATGTCACAAGAGCCACTGTGTTCCTCAATATCCTGGAACCAATATTATCAATGCTCTAGGACACTCACTCCATTTAAAACGTTTACTTCCCCATAGCATTAGCTTAGTTCTCTAAAGGTTCTAGAAAGGGTAATGTCCATGCTTTAACAGATGACATTCCTTCCAGTTAGGTTTTGCTTACTCAAACCTCCTTTTCTTTTTCAAGACTAGTTTTGAGAGGAAGCTATGCAAAGAATTTGCACAAATTTTATGCTAAATTCTAGAAAGGAGATTATATATCCCATTAGGATTCAGTTATAACATTAATGTACTGGCTTAACTATCCTCTCACATATTTTGGAAGATTTCTGGCAACAAAAGCAAATTATTCACCCACTCATACACAGCAGTGTCTCAGCACAGGTTGGCCTTGACTGCATCTCTCACACCCACTTCTGGGGTGCTGGCATCCTACAAAGGGTCCTGTGCACACTAGGCAGGCAGTCTACCAGCTGAGCTACATCTTCAGCCCCAGGAACATGTGTTTTCTAGCAGCAAGTCACAGAATCTCAGGCGTCACTTGGCAGTAAATAAGCAGCACAAAAATACTGGACCCATCATGTAGGTATATAACTTATTACCTCATGCTCTGAAAACGTCATCTGGGAAACCAAACTGATCAAACTATGTACCCGTGTGTCAAGATTTTCTTATAAAGGTACTCAACCTACAGTTTGTTTTCCAATTTCCGTTCAATTGGTGTACTTACACAGACCCCCAAGTTACTCACAGTACTATGAAAACATAAATGATTTTTCTAGAGACCAAGAGTTTATGGTTCTGAATACAACTTAGTTGACAGTATGTGACTAGCATTCAGGAAGCCCTGGCTTCAGTCCTTGACACTACATAAACTGAATTAGTAGGCTGGAGACATGGCTCAGTGGTTAAGAGCACTGACTGCTCTTCCAGAGATCCTGAGTTCAATTCCCAGCAACCACATGGTGGCTCACAACCATCTGTAATGGGATCTGATGCCCTCTTCTGGTCTGTCTGAAGACACTACAGTGTGTACTCATATAAATAAATCTTAAAAAACAAAAACAAAAAACAACAAACTGAACTTGTTTTCTTGCAGAAGACTGAGGTTCTCTTCTAGGCATCCACAAAGCAGCTCACAATAATCTGTAATTTTAGTTTGAGGATATGCCAACAGGCCAGAAGAGGTCACCATTATAGAATGGCTATTAGCCACCATTGGGTTGCTGAGAACTGAACTTGCGACTTCTTGAGGAAAAGTCAGTGCTCTTAATCACTGAATCATCTCTCCAGCCTGGTTTTGCCTAAGTTAGGCACACCAGGCAAGGTGTCCAATGAGATGCAGGCCTTTAAGGTATGACTAAAGGATTATAAATTGTCTCAAAACAATTAACTAACTTCCCTGAAAACCTGAAAAGCTACAGTATCATATAAAGCAAACCAAATGTGTTGTGCCTATAAATCACCGAATCATGAACATATCAAGCTCTTGGCACACAACTTTTATCCATTCCTTTTAAAGGACGATGATGTTGATGTAAAGCCTGCAAAAAAGAGTGAATCTCCTTTTACTCATAAAGTGAACATGAAAGCCAGATTTGAACAAATGGCAAAGGCAAGAGAAGAAGAAGAGCAAAGGAGAATTGAAGAACAAAAGTTACTACGAATGCAGTTTGAACAAAAAGAAATCGATGCGGCACTACAGAAGGTATGTATAAACAGAGATGGTTCTCTAAACATGTCTGCAACTAAGAAATATCATAGGCTAGCTAGCTTTCAAGCCACTGGTTTAGGTAGTAAATTATCTGTCAATCATCATGCATGCTAACCAATACTCAGCTATATCCCAAACTTTTTTTATATTCAAAATTCTATTACTAAAATAAATGCCAACTTGGCAATATGCTTGTTTTAATACAGAAAAGAGAAGATGAGGAAGAAGAAGAAGGTAGCATTGTTAATAGCTCCACTAATGAAGATGAAGAGCAAACAAGATCAGGAGCTCCATGGTTCAAAAAGCCTTTAAGAAATACCTCAGTTGTAGACAGCGAGCCAATCAGATTTACTGTTAAAGTAACAGGAGAACCCAAGCCAGAAATTACATGGTGGTTTGAAGGAGAATTACTGCAGGATGGAGAAGACTATCAATACATTGAAAGAGGCGAAACTTACTGCCTGTATTTACCAGAAACGTTCCCGGAAGATGGAGGAGAATACATGTGTAAAGCAGTCAACACTAAAGGCTCAGCAGCAAGCACCTGTATTCTTACCATTGAAAGTAAGAACTAGCTGGCTTTTTTCATCCTTTGTTTTATTAGGAAATAAATAGGAAAAAAAAATATCATTCTTCTTCTTCTTCTTTTTTTAGTGGATGACTACTAGGCCTCCTTCTTTACTTGGAACTCTCTCCAACTCTCTTGATACATCTCTGTGGAGGGGCCAAAAAGAGACCAGAGGTGCCACTATATTGACTTAATCTTTCCCCAAATCTTCAAAATAGGAACTCATCTAAAGAACACCATTTCCAATGCCTATCAGGTTTATTATCATGCTGTGCAAAGTCAAAATGTAGCTTACAGAAAAGGGAAATAAATGTACTCAGTTCTGTCAGAACCTAAAACAAAAGCCTCGTATTTCCCATATTTATAGCAATTAATAAAGTATAGTTTGCATGAATAGATTTTTTACATTTAAATTAGCCACTGATTGACAATGAAAGTAGACTGCTCAGTATATTTAGAAAAAAGTGATTCATTTTGATTTAAATTTCTAGCTTTATAAGTAAGTTTGGAAATGTCAAGTGTAGTGTTGCAAGCCTTAATTTCAGTACTTGGGAGGTAGGTGGATCTCTGTGAGTTCAAGGTCAGCCTGGTCTAATAAAAAGTCTATTATGTTCTAATACTGGGTGGTTTATATTTAATTTTCTGGAAAACATGTTGTGAAACCATAATAAAGTTACCTGTGCATTAAAAGGTTCTTTAAAAATTGTGTAATTAATTATCTGCCCTTTTAGAAATTCACTTACTATTAAAAAGGCAAACTCAAAACCATGACTTTTCTCACAGTAAATCTTTAATGACAGGAATAAAGCAGAAAAATTTACTCAGTATACACACATCAAAGACACAAAAAGACAAAAGCACTCATAATAGTAATCACTGTACATTTATTTAAAGAAACCGTAAAGAATACAAAATTACAACAACCATGTACCCTTTTACATACAATGTCATTAAAGCAAAACTCTATACCAGTTTGTAAAGTATTCAATTTACCTCAAGTCCAAGCTGCATCTCCCTAAGACACTGTTCCCATCACAGTAGCCATTTTAAGCCAATCTTCTTTTAACACACGGGTAGTTTCTGTAGAGAACACTTTTCTCAGGACGAAAATGCATCGAGCATGCATAAGAAAATATATATATATATATATATACTTGCAAATACATTAAAGAGTTTCTTTAGGCTATCACCGAAGAAAATAAGACCCAGGGATTCGCTTCTTTAAAGCACCAATTAAAAAAATCCCTCAATTAAATTTGTAGTAAAAGTTGATTGACTGATTAAAAAAAGCAAGAGTTATTTTCAGTCAAATTATTTCTAACTATTATGAAAAAGCATTTTAAAGCCAGGCAGAATTTGCAGAACTGAAATGAGATTATCTCCAGTGAGTTAATTCTACATCAATATTCTAGACATGTAACTATTTTCAGAAAGAACTGGTTGTAATGGCAAAATATTCAAGTGAACAAAAACCTCCCCCGAGAGCACTTGCTACTCCTATCTAAACTCACTTTTATCAATTAGGTACCAAGATACTTGTTTAAGAAAACACTTTATAACTAGTATCAAGTCACCAGTTTTAGTATTAAAATGATTCTCTTGTATATGCATTTCTGAAATAAACATCAAAGCAAAGAATTCTAAGTAGCACTACACTAACATGTATGGCATTAAAATAATCTGTAAACTTTTAACTAAATGAGTTCACTTTCAATCTAAACCATTCAATTTTCTACCAACCTTAAAATCTGCCAAATTCATAGCAATTGGCTCACCTTTTTCTACTTTCCATTTAAAGGTTAAGACCGGTACTATTTAAAATGCTTACAGTACCAGTGAAAAGTTCTTACACGATAGAAACAATCTTCAATATCTACAAGCATTCACCTACATTTCCACATGGAAACTACAACTAACCAAAAGTTGACAGGCTCTAAAGATCTGCTTGCAACATACTGACCTGAACTCCCTCCCTCTCCCTCTCTCTCCCTCTCACACACACACACTCACACTCTCACACACACTCACACACACGCACGCTGTGGTGCAATAACTATGTAACTTAAACAGTTCATGGAACATTTAAGTGAAAAGCACTTTAAAATGAAAACTGATCAAGAGCAGGTACATCACACCCTACACCATATTATGAATGGGAATACAGTTCATATTCTCAATTATGATTTGCCAATTTTACCTTCTACATTGAGCCCTTCTATGGTCCATGCTCATCGGCTCACCAATGGCATACACTCAAAGGATTCCTCTTTATGGGTAACTATCTCAGGACCTGATTTTATGAGCTATGATTTGGTGCTTGCAGCATCTTCAGCACTGTGTGTGAAAATGAAGGCAGCATTTTTGAATATTTTTCTTTGTTGTTAAGATAAGCAGGAGTTTTTAATAGGATCAGCACATTTTAGAAAATGAATAAATACAACTGATATGGTGCTGCTTTAAGATAGTCATTTAACTCAAAATATGCACTAAACATCATTCCTAAGAACACAAACATTTTAAAGTGGCAAAAAATAAACGCAGCGTCAAATAGTATAAATCAGAAACTTTTGGTTATGCAGATTATGAAAGGTTATTTGTTATGCAATTAACATTTCACTGATGCACATGCCTTTTTTCAAAACTTACTGCCAGTATTCTTTATTCTTCCTTGTCAGCAAATACAAGTCATGATAATAGAACTGTCTATGAAACTGAACCAAAGTGTTCTTACTGAATTACTATACTTTAAAGCAGTAATAATACAGGGAAAAGAATAAAAATAAAACTATATAAAAAGATCATAGATTTGGAGGGCAAAGAGAATTTCCTGTTACTTATACAAACAGGTTGTGAAGGCTGTTGAAATTTCTGACCAAATGATCTCCTAAGTCTTAGCTATTTAATTGTTCTCACTGTAACATTTCTATAACTCTGGGAGGGGGGATGCGCACAAAAATATTTGGATTTTTTCAGTTATTGCAGCAATCTACTCATTTTATTTTAATGAAAGGAAAAAAAAAAAAAGAAAAAAAAAACATTACCCAAAATTGTAAACAGTTGCTTGAACAACTTAACAGACTTTCCACTAGAATGGTACCATAAATAACAAAATACATTTGGGGAAGCAGTAGCAGATTGCTTTTGAGTACACAACCACAAAAACCTCACAGGGACAACATTAATGTACTGATATATTTATATATATATGTCCTTAGGTTGTGCTTACCTGTTGCTTTTTGCAGCAGAACCTAAGGTGGAAGGTCTGGGAAGGCACTGTGAAGTATAAATAATTGCACTGTTTGCAATTAATAAAGATTTTAAATTTTAAACGAATCAAAATCAACAGCCTCCAATTTGTGAATTATGATACTGAATCCAACTATTTCCTCAGTTTAGTTACTAAATGCACCACAACACTTTCTTTCCTAGGTCATCTATGCAACAACATCATGCAAAATACTGAAATTGTTCATGTCAATACCCTACACTTATGATATTAACAGATAGCTCCTTAACTATTACTATTAAACTTCACACTAGAACTATGTATTCAGATCTAAGTAAGGGTAAGGGAAGTCACTAAGTTACATAAAACAGTCAAAAACATTTCAAAACATCCACAATGAGCTGTACTATTCTCTGCCCTATAACCTCCATTTTTCCTCATACAAGGTGCTCCCCACAGATGACAGAACTAACATTTATGAGATGTTAAGTCCTACATTGCTTAAAACTACTTCTGTCTTAAACATTTCAAGTTTTTCATATCACTATAAAAGATAGGCATATTTTACACTGAAAACCAGCATTTTAGGAGCACTGATAATACTATTCAATTTTGTTAATGATCAGTTTTCTTTAGCTATTGGCTAAAGCATATCAAAAATACTTACCCATTAAGCTCACTTAAAAAAAAAAAAAAAACAGAACTATGTATTATTCTATGTTAAGAAGCAGTTATGGTTTCCCATGTCATCAGCACTGTATTCCAACATAATAGTCACACAAAATATAGCAATTGCATTATGTGGAACATCGACAAAAAGATACTGTTGCAGTTCATCAATTTGTCATTCTGATGTACTTACAGTGCAATGCTCCTTGAAGGAACACAATCAAGGATGATACACAGCACAGTCCTCCTCACCCCTACAGAGCTAGTTCTATACTGGCTGGATCAAACCTGCACTTCAACAGACAATGGCAAGACAGACTGTATTTGCATGTAGTCTAATATATTAATATGCAAAGAGCCAACAAATATGCAGAATAAAACAATGGTTTTCAACAAAATATCAGAACTTCAGCATGAATGTTAAAGATTAATAAAATGATTCAAGTACATAAAAAAATTAATTTGATTCAATGACTGGACTTGTGTAATTACAAGACAAAGCTTATCTATACTGCAAAAAGAAAAAAAAAATGCTTGAACATTCATACCCCAAATGTTTCAATGGCAGATGCAATGTAGCTATACTTTCGCATTCTATTACTTTTCTATCCTGAATTTAGAGAGAAACACACTATTATATATATATATACATTGAAAGAGTTGCTTTACATGAAAAAACAATGTTTCTTATAAACTCCTCAAATCACTATCTGAAAACTGTTCAAAATTAGTTATGCTGAAACAGTCTTGGAAATAAGTGAAGAACAGGAAGGTTAACTGTTGTAGCAGCAGTACAGGTCTGAAATAGTGCTCATGTATAAAAGGAAATTTCACTGTTAATGCAATGGAAGTATACTAAAGATCATCGTATACACATGCAATTTTTTAATCAAATAGAGGGAAAAACATGAAGATATCAAGATTACTTGTGCTGAAATAGCCAAATACAACAGAAAAGAACCTCCAATCTACCACTATACTCCAACAGGGGAAAAAAACATGCCAGTGTTTAGAAACTCAGTAATTCATGGGGAAAGCTTATTATATATTCGTGTACATGTATCTTAATTTATCACTGCTAAGAAGTTATGAATCCTTTACCCACATATCCAACTTACCGACACAGGAGGTTTCATATCATTTATTGTAAAGCACAAAACAGGCATTTTAAAAGTGAAAGTATACATTGAAAAAGTACATTTATATCACAAAGCATCGACCACATAATAGTTGCAAATACATTTGCTGGAATGTGTACATCTACACTAAAGACTAGAAACAAACCAATTTTCATTTCTACACAGAAATATTAACCTCCTATCAGTAGTGATAGATATTTTGTACATTTTCAAAATAAAAAAAAATAAAATAAAAAAAAGAGGGGGAAAAAAGCACTACTTTTAAACCAAAAACAAAATTAAGATCTTCATCAAGTCGTCTGCATCCATATATTTAACAAAGGTTTTTTCCCCCACACAATGAAGCAAATACTGTATTGTCCACTTCTTATTATTGGCCCTGTGCAGAAGAGATACATAAGAGATACACAAAAAGTTAAAGAAAATCCTTGAAATGGAGCTAAGTCAGGAGTGAATCCTTTAAGAAAGAAAAACTGGTTAATATAAATGATGGTGGCTTCTTGCATGATTTGCAAATCCCTGGGGGAAGAAAATTTATTTTTAAAATCAAAGGCATTATAAAAATAGCACTCAGATGCCAGAAAGCTTTATTAGAAAAACTGAATCCCCAAACACAACACAATATCTCATGTAGTTATACTTTATCAAGTAAAAAATAAAACATATTCATTCCCAAATAGACAAACATGCAGCAAACATGGTTGGAGTGGAAAACAAAAACAAAACAAAAAATTAGCCAATGTATTATACCTGAGGTGCTGGAGGATGCTGAGGCATTCCCTGGGGACTTGTCTGGGCATAATATGCTGCTTGCTGTCTATAGTATTCAGCCCAGGCTGCACTATAATCGGGTTGACCACCTGGTGGGGCCCCAGTAGGAGCAGGAACTGCTTGACCTTCAGGAAAACAGAGGAATTCATTGCTGCAACCATAATTACAAAACTCACCCTAGTAAACTCAGTTTCTTGTTATACCCCTTTCAAGCCTTTTAATAATCTTGTGCCTGCCCTTGTGACCTACAAAAAAACCCCAAACTTTTATACAAAAATGTATGCAAATTTATAATGCACAGCTTATAATGAAAGGGATAGAGGGTCTATAGTTCTTGTTTTTATCCTGACACAGGGTTTCACTTATGTAGCACAGGCTGGCTCAAAACTTGTAATCCTCTTGGCAACTTCCCAAGGGCTAGGATCATGTATATGTCTCACTGCCCCTTCAGTTACTGTTTTATCTTAAATAGGCCTTAAACAGTGCAGTATACACAACAAACAAGAAATGTACTCTTTTATTCAATCACAAGTTTTAGTCTTTTAGTTCAACACATGATTAGTAAAGACTAAATGAACCACTACATACCTTTAAACAAAGGGAAATATTCAGACATAATCTTTGACAAGGAAAGAAGAAATGTTTTGTTCATTTTTTTGCTGAGAAAGGGTCTCACTATCCAGGGCTGCCTCATCCTTGGAGATTTACCTGCTTCTGCCTCCTGAATGCTAAGACTAAATGTGTATATGTGCCACCACACATAGCTCACTATTCTTTTATCCATTTAAGCAACATGTTATATTCTAGTCTTAAAACACAGAGAACTACTGAAAAATATGACAGACAGACACACACACCATGACACAAAAGACCTACTGTGTTCATATCACAGTACAGCTTTACTAAAAATAACCTGGCAGCTGAAATATAAAGATCAATGAAAGATGTAAAACTCAGCTTGCATGAGTGATTTTGTTTTGTTTCTGGGCAAAGTTACCATTTTGAGTATTCAAATGAGAAATACAATATTGAACTGATTTTGTAAACAAGCAAGTTAACTGCAGTTGACAGTTTCCTGACAGGGACATTACAATAGTAGAACAGAGGGTGCTATTCAATATATTCAAAACAAATTGGTTTGCAACTTACTTTGTAATGGCCCAGGCATAAAATATAAATAAAAAGTATTTGGCTGAATACATTGCCAAGTTTATCAGCAATGCACAATTTTTTCTAACTTTTTTAATGTTTTGAAATTTCCAAAGCTTTTACGTCCTCTGGGCTCTAAGGCTACAAGGGTTTTTAAAAATGCATTATATTGTTGTGTGTGTAGATGTCAGAAATCTGCATTCTTCAATTACTAGGTCAACAGTCTCCGTGTAAGTGCTCTTATCCAACAGAGCTGCCTCACTGTCCTATAATAGCTCTCAAAAGCATTCCCCAAAATGGCTTCACTTAATTTTCCTCCAAACAGGAATTACCTTACTCTTTTGATGCTTCTTTACTGATATATAAGTTTTTATTCTACCTGCAACTTCTACCATCATATATTCTGTTCTTCCTCATGACTTAAAACATGTTTTCCTTTGATCTAGAATCTCATCCATAAAAATCTTTTGAATTTTTGTAATGCTATCCCAAGAAATTCATGTTTTAGTAGAGGTTTGCTACTGAGGAAATGATGACAAATTTACAGTCTATTAACAGTCCCCCCCACCCCCCGTTTGGTTTTAGGAGGAAAAGCTGGAAACTGAGCATAACAGGAGTTCAAAATTGCACTTCAATCATCAGAATGGTTTCAACTGCATACCTGAGTTACGTGAGACACTTTCCAAAAACCAATCACCCATCAACCAAACAAAACCCAAACTCCTCACTCAAAAACACTGAGAGAACTCATAAAAAAAAAAAAAAAAAGCAAAAAGCCATCAAAAAGCAAAATAACATTTCTGTTTGCTTAGTTTATAAATAGAATACTTGTGGACAGGAATTACTCTCAAGGAACCAGAAATCTGGCCAGGCTACATTGCAAAGTCAGCAAAAAAAAAAAAAAAAAAAAAAAAAGTGAATTTGGAGATAAAATTCACATACCCATACAAGGACTGTGTATGCAGTTAAACACTCTAAATTAAACCATGGATGGGCTTTCACATTTTCTATGTCCCAATTTCTTCTCTTCTCTTTCACTTAAAACACACCAAGACTGGACATGCGTAAGAATGCATACATACATGCATGTAAGGCCAGAGGGACCCATCAGGGTCTTCCCATCCCTCTTTACCTCACTCCCCTCCTCTGACTGAATCCCAAGTTGGCTAGCAAGCTCCTGCAACTGCTTGGGTTTTAAGGCGGGTAGTAAGGATTTGAACCCAGGTCACTAAGCACTCTTACCCATCTACCTCTTGAGCTCCTAGTCTGAACCTTTTTGATTTACGGTCTCTTAATTTGTGATTATCCTAAAAAGATTCCAAAAGCAATACTTTCGGGCAAAAAATGTAGTTAAATGTTTTATAACTATCATACAATTAAAAATACTTATTCAATGATTAGCTAAATTACCTAAAAGAATGTCTTTCAAGATTCATATGACAGGGAATTGTTCAATTAGTCTTTTTTTTTTTTTGCTAACTACATTAAGATCTTCCTACATAATTAAAAAAAAAAAAAACCCACACAAATGAAGAAATGAATCTCTAAATAGTTCTTCTGTGCCATGCTGTCTACGTATGTATGTTTATATATATATGTCTATCAATTGATGAGTAGATATGACATATCAAGAATCCACAGAATTGTGTGCTGGTAAGTGCTAGAACATTAAAAACTAAAACCTAATTGAGTTAAAATATCTACTCTCAAAAGCTCCAGTCAATATACTTTTGAAGAATACAGAATGCAAACTAGCTAACAAAACTTATTGTAAGCCACGTAAACAAATGTAATTGAGCACAGACACCGACCTTATTCTGTCCTAATTACCCAATTCAGTTACCAGGTTACCAATCAATTCAGTTACCAATCAACATACAAATATACCTGGTGCATTACAAAGCGAAAGTAACAGAGTTAGTGCACTTTCACCTTAACATGCTCAATTTTTTGCAAACAAATAGCATTAATCCAGCACAGCTGATATATACCTTGACCACTGGCTATCATGGAATGACTAATGCATTTCCATCTATTGTCAAAAATAACCCAGTTGCAGGAAGAATTTATGGAATCATTCTAATTACACAGAATACTGTTTTAAGGTTTCAAGTTTCTAGCGCCAAGGTTCAACTGTTATAACTAACCTGCCTGAGATCAGTGAGGTTAAGAAAAGTTATTAGCCCATCTGCTCTTCTAAGAAGTATGTCATTGTATCATTTCCCTAAACAGTTTGTTCAAATATAAAACCTCTGTAGTCTAAAAGCAGCTTGTAGAAAGCTATATCACCAACAAGGAATACACTTACACAGTCACTATGATTAGTTAAGAATTATGTTCAATAGTTGTAAAATAAAATCTTCCCAGCAAGGAAATGTCAGGTTTTAATTATTAACTTGCTGACAGTTGTATTTCTTTGCCAAATAACACAGCACAACTGTAAGAATTTCTTGGATTGTCCTTAATATGCCTTAACCTCCCAGTAAGTTTTAGAATGTCATCTTTCCTGTTTATTATTGTTGTTGTTGTTTTTCAAGATGGGATTTCTCTAACAGTCCCAAGTGTCCTGGAACTTGTAGACCAGGCTGGCCTCAAACTCAAGAGACCTACCTACCTCTACCTTCCAAGTACTAGGAGTGAAGGCATGTGTCACCACTGTCTAGCTTGTTTATTAGCTCTAACATTATAAAAACATACAAGAGTCATCTAAAGTATTAAAAAAAAAACCCAACCAAATATTTTGTTACCAATATCTAATTTTGTAATGTGTATTTACTTGTTTAATTAATAAAATAATAAAAAAAAAAGACTTAAAATATACAGCATACCCATTTTCTTGTAGTACTCTTCCCAAGCCTTTGTATAATCAACCTGTCCAGCTGGAGCTGGATTCTGCTGATCTCCTTTTTAAAACAAAACAAAACAATATTTCAGTTTGGAAAGCTATCAAGCACCTTTGCTTCTTCTCTATACTACCACAGTCCTGTGATTAGCACAGTCTCCCATGACCTGTGCAAGTACTGGGGATACATGACAGTGCCACAGAGGTGGATATAGAAACTGGAGACAGTAAATAAATGCACATCAAAGAAACGAAGAACATGAAGTTCCTATCCATTTTTAAGTATACAAAAAAGTTTTTTAGAATAGCTTTGAAGCACTAGAACGAAATTATTAAATGCTAAAAAAGCAGTATACAGTCATGTGACTTTTTTTGGGGGGGGGGGGTTTGGTTTTTTTTTCGAGACAGGGTTTCTCTGTGTAGCCCTGGCTGTCCTGGAACTCACTCTGTAGACCAGGCTGGCCTCGAACTCAGAAGTCCATCTGCCTCTGCCTCCCAGAGTGCTGGGATTATAGGCATGCGCCACCACTGCCCGGCAGTCATGTGATTTTTAATAGGCATGTGTTGTCCTGTATGTTTAAAAAGATAACTCTGACCATTTAATTCTGCGTGTGAGCATTTTGTCCATATGTACAATCTGTTCACCCCAAGTGTCTGGTGGCCTCAAAGGTCAGAAGAGGGCACTGGATCCCCTGGCATCAGTTTCAGTGTGAGCTACCATCTGGGTACTAGTAATCAAACCTTGGTTTTCTGCAGGAACAAGTACTATTGACTGCCAACCCAAAACATACTTTTTAGTCCTAATTTGGAGAGGATTATAATTAGTGACATTTAAATAGTAATGAGTATACTTGGACTGGCCTTTAAATTCCATCCTTGGGAAAAAAAGTAATGAATCATTGAGCAGAGCTCAGAAGACAAAGTATCTTACTGTGTTAGGTACTAAGGAAGCACCTGGAGAATGTCAGAAGGCACCAGAGCCACCTTGAAGATAATCCCAACCACCCAAAATCTAGGACAATATAATGAAAGTAGTTAAAAAAGGGCAATCTATTCCTTGCAGTAAAACAGTAACTAATATACAATGATAGAAACAAACAGTAAACAGCTATTGTAACAGTAGTTTACTAAGGCAAGGTTTATTAATACAGACTAAGGCCAAGGCAGATGTTCAATGGATGATAGTGACACTATTCCAGTAAAATGTACCAGAAAATACTAGGGAATTCTTTACACTTCCTGGTAGTATTATATATAGTGTAAAACCAGGCTGGTAACAGTAAGACCATTTAAATGACCATGGTTACTAACTCTAAGGCACCTACCTAGGTTGGCAGGTAGCTAATAGTTGAGTTATCCTCTTATTAGAGACATAAAACAAGAGCAAGCTTGCCGAGACTTAACAGACCTAATGAAAACACTGGGTCAGGAGGTGAACTAAACAAGGGCTGTGGTAAATCAATGTTGAGTAACTGACTTTAAAGCCCATGATGATTATTTATTTTGGAATGAATACACAGGTCTGTACTTTATAAGGGTAATATGACATGAAGATGTCTCCAAGTACAGTTTTCAGTAGCTCTCTTCAGAACTATTATAACAGACATATATATCAGAGTAATGGAGTAAAAGGGGGCAAAGCAGTTAACAGTCTCACTATTTGGGGCATTATTCTTCTGACTATTATTAAAGTTTGTTTCTATTTCAAAGTAACTTAGTTTGCTTAACAAAAGTCACAATTGAGTCTTCAAACCTTAGGCCTGAGGATCTAACCTAATGATACCATGATGCTCAAGGCCCAACAATTCTTGGGACTGAAAAGTTGTTATGACTTCATACATAAATCCAAACACAGGCTTTAGCTTCAAAATAGAAAATAAAAAGTTTTATTACCGTAGTTACCTTGTCCATTAGTTTGGGTTGTAGTTGGTGCACCAGCAGGAGCTGCAGGCGGGGGCTGTGCCTGCTGTTGGTAATAGTGAGCATAATAAGCAGCCCAAGCTGCCGAGTTTGGATCTGTTCCTGCCTTAGCTAGAATTTAAAAGGAAAGAAAGGTTTTAAGGTAAATATGCAGTAAACTCCAGAAATCAATCCTTACCTTTTTGGTGATCCCTGACAAACAGACTCAAAAGTTACCAACAGCAAATGGAAACTTTCAAATTTTTTCTACAATTATCACTTGGCTTTTAGTTCAGGAACTTCAGCCTAAAGGTGTTAATTGCCTAGGTTACAAGTATTAAATAATTTACTAGTGATGGGTGGACCTGGATGATCTTTTGGCTTCCAACCCAGTGGTTTGTCTCAGCCCAATCCTGTTTCTGTGCTTACCCCCCAACAAGTTTAGCTGCAGTGAGCAACAGTTCTGGACTAATTTGTACAAGAAACAAAGATTAGATTCATGCACTTCATACTTCACAGCAGTCACAATCTTGACATTCCTGGTCTATATTCTATAGCCTTCTGGATAGTCGAAGCATAGCTCATCATTTGATATCTTCTGCACAAATTTTTCAGACCATGCCCCATTATAACAAAGGCTGGCTTTCAACATTTTACCTTTTCTCCCTCTAGTTTTCCAATGCTGCATCTACATGTATGTACCCCTCTGTTGTACGTATCTTTCATGATATGGACCTCCTAGCTTATCCATCGTGTAGGGCCAACCATGTTTGCTCATGTGTGTACAAGTGTATGGAGGCCAGAGATTGATTCTTAATCATTTTCACCTTGTTTTTATATAACTTAAAATTCTATTTCTAGTTATGTGTATGTATACCTGTGTGTCTCTACACAAAAGTGGGTTACCAAAGAGACCAGAAGGTGTTGGTTCTCTTGGAAAGAGTTGTAAGTATTTTTGAGCTGCCTGATTTGTGTGATTAGAACTAACTTTCATCCTCTGTAAGAGCAGTAAGCACCCTTTAAAATTACTGAGCTATCTCTCTGGCACTCTAATTTTTTTTTAAAAGAATTATTTATGTATATGAGTACACTGTCACTGTCTCCAAACATAACAGGAGAAGGCATCAGATCCCATTGCAGATGGTTGTGAACTACCATGTGGTAGCTGGGATTTGAACTCAGGACCTCTAAAAGAACAGTCAGTGCTCTTAAGTGCGGAGCCATCTCTCCAGCCCTATTCTTCCTATTTTTTTGAGATAGGATTTTTCCCTGAACCCAGAGCTCACAGATTTGATTACAAGAACTAGCCAGGAAACTTTACAGATCCTTTTTAGTTAACAGGTATATGCTTTTGAACCCAGATTCTACACATGTGGGAAGGAAAGAAGTCAGGCTCTGATGATTATCCCCAGCAATGTGGCTTATACTTTCTAGGAACTCCATTTCTCTTTTAGCATCTAACAGTCAAGTTTTAGCTGCTGCCCTATTCACAAGTCACCATAATTAGCATCCTCTGCACTAAGCTCATCCTTAAAAAAAAAAAATTTATTGTAACTAGCACGTACTGAGGGCGCACTATTCTTTAACACAGGATAAATTCACGTATTATCTATTAAGATTAAGGTAAAAACTCGAAAAAGCACAATTAACTAGTTGTAAGGATTATAACTGATCTGAAGACTAAATTCTTGACATCTATATAAATCCCAACGTCATAACGGCAGTTTCTTGGAAATGCAGACAATAGAATATTATATACTTCTAAGTCAAATGTAAGCAACACATGATGCCGAGTAGCCTGTGACTATGCCTGAGCTCTGTCAATCTTCCAGTTAGATGGACTCCTTCTCTGTAAAAGGCAATGCAGGACTCATACTCACTGACCAGACCTTACAGTACAAACATCAAACACCACTAATTGCTCAATCCCGTGAAACCTAATTACCGTATACCATCTCCCATTTAACCTGTTCCTACTCAATTTAACCATGCCACTTCTAAATGCTTGTTAGAAGGAAAAGATTCAATTTTAAACTCTTACAAAGGAAGTCATATCCAATACTGCTTCTACTCTGGGAATGCACTCTTTTGCTAATGGACATACACTCATCTTTCAAATTCAGATGCCTTCATGATTCAAGTTGTTTTTATAAAAAAAAAAAAAAAATTTTTTTTTTTTGAGAAAGGATTTTTCCTTTGTGTCCCTGGCTATTCTTGAACATGCTTTGTAGACCAGGCTGTCCTCGAACTCAGATCTGCCTGCTTCTGTCTCCTGTGTGCTGGGACTAAAGGCGTTCACCATCACCACCCGGCTCAAGTTGTTTCTTAAATGAGTAGAAATTGTGGTTATTTGGTGAATGAGCAAAGTTCCTATGAATTTAACATACATTAAAATATTAAAACATTTTTAAAAAATCCAACAAAGCCATTACATTTAAATCAACTTCTTTGGCTTTTCAAAAATACACTATGTTGAAATCAATCTACAACTCAGAACACACTTTTTGAAACTTTTCCAATGATTCAAACTACAGGGGTTGCAAAGCGGAAAAAACAAAACAAAAAGTCCTATTTCCAAGTTTGATTCTTGATCATGATGGAGTAGAAAAAAAAACAGTATGGGAGGATGTAATGAGAACACCATGCTATAGAAAATCCAGAATACAAGAGAGAAAATAAATTTACTTTCCTGTTTTGGTAATTAAAGGACTTAACTTTTAATAGTATTTTAAGGCACCTTATCAGCAATAATTTATACTTATCTTAATATTTGAGAACATAGTAGTGTTAGACACATTATTTTTTAAATATGGACTATTATGAATCAAGTCACAACATACTAGACAGTGGTGTTATCTTACACTGCAGGGGAAGTGCCTAAAAAGATCACACATACAATAGATAATTTAGGACTGTGACAAGTAGTATACAATGAAGCTAAGATTAACAGTAGATTATCCTTTACCTGGGTCAGGAGGAGCCTGTTGTTGCCAATGGGGATATGCATTTCCCCATCCCTGGGGAGCATATGGGGCTGGAGGACCGCTGGGTGTGGGGAAAAAAAAAATATTAAAAAAAAAGAAAAAAAGCAAACCAGTTTTATTTATTTTATGTCTAGATTTTGCCTCTGCATGTATTCCATTATGTATATGTAGCTAATATGCCTAGTGTTGGTGTCAAGATACCCTGGAACCCATTATGAATGATTGCAAACCACCAAACTCAGGTCCCTCTGCAAGAGCAACAAATGCTTTTAACTGCTGAGACATCATCTCTCTAGCCCCCAAACCTAGGATGATCTTTAGGGAAAGCCCAGGAGGAACCAAATGCAGTACTTACTGAGGAGCAGGGCCAGGTGGTCCTGGATTGTAAGGTGCAGGGTTGTATGGCCCCATTGGAGTTCCAGGCCCCGGAGGTCCAGGAGGCCCATGAGGACCTGGAACCCCATGGGGCCCATGGGGCACAGGTGGCCCTAAAGGATTTACCGGGCCCTGTAATAAAAAAAAAAAAAAAAGGAAAATAATAACAAAACACACTCAAAACAGCATAGTGTAATGGTTGAACAATTCAAAGTTAAGTAACAAATCTAAATTTACCTTCCTCACTTTACGGTTCAAAAAATTAGAATGTATTTTTACACATGTAAAATTCATTGAAATCCTGTGCATTAGCTAATTTCTTTCAGTTTTTAGTCTCCTCCATGTTTCTCACTCTTTTTATGTTTTGTTTTTTAAACAATACTGCCAGCTGGGCGGTGGTGGAGCACTCCTGTAATCCCAGCACTCTGGGAGGCAGGCGGATTTCTGAATTCGAGGCCAGCCTGGTCTACAGAGTGAGTTTCAGGCCAGCCAGGGCTATACAGAGAAACCCTGTCTTGAAAAAACCAAATCCAAAAAAACCAAAAGAAAAAAAAACTCCAATAAACAAAAACAAAACAACAACAACAAACTTTAAATAAGACTGCCTAGCTCCCCTTACTTCCCTAATGTCAGACAATTACTGATAATATATTCTGCAAATTGCCCATCAAGGGACTTCACTTGAATACATGGTATTCTCAGTCTCAACTGTAATGTCTTGAAAATCCCATTTAGATAAATGTCATCTATTGCTACTTTCAAAATAACAAGAAAATTTTCCTTGGAGTTGCTAACACATCATGGCACTTTATATATTGACATCACAATACTTTTATTCATCTTCCTTATTTGGGGACAGGGTCTCAGTATGTGGCTTTTGGTGGCCTTGAGCTCATCATGTAGACTATGCAGGCCTTAAACTGCCTCCCCCAGGTGATGGAATTAACAGCATGATGTACTACACCGACATCATTTCCTTTCAGACAGGCCTTCAAGGACCATTGGATATAAATGCCCTAAATAATGTTTTACAGTTAATAACAACTCATACTAACATAAAATGAAATGCTTACAATTTTTTAAAAAATTATTTTAACCCTTTTCTCCCAGTACTAGGTCCTGAATTCAGCACATGCTAGCCAAGTACTCTACATCCTGGCTACACCCTTTATATTTATTTTACATGGATATATGGTGCACGTGGGTACCCAAGGAAAAAAGAGAGCACATCAGATCCCCTGGTGTCAGGTACAAATTTTTTGGGAACTCAATTTGGGTTCTCCCAGTGGAGACGTGCTCTTAATTCCTGTCCACAGCTCCTCAAATTGTTATTCTGTGTATTAATATGCAAGTGCCACAGCTGTGAATGAACACGGAGGCTACTTTGGGTAGCTGACCACCAACTGACCCCATGAGGATTCTGGCATCACTCAAGTCATCAGTTTATTTCATCTAGGTCGGGTCCGGTCTAGCTGGGCTTGGTGGTGCATGCTGCTCCTCCCAGCACTGAGAGGAAATGCAGGTAGACAGACCTCTGTGAATTAAGGCTAACTTAGCCTTATATAATGACAGTCTCAAAACAACACAAACAAAAAGGAAAAACCAAAAGGGGTTTATTCTCAGCTTTCTGCTTTGAAATCAACTTTTGGTATTATTTAACTTAGAAAATCATCTTGTGTACACTATCAAACTTGTGTCTTTTTCTTCACTATCAAACTTGTGTCTTTTTCTTAAACTTCTGTGCCCACTTATAGTATCAAAGCAGAATCCCCCTAAAGAATATCTAATCGTTATTAGTAACTTTAAAGTAGTATTTTTATTCCTTGAAAATTTCCTAACATTTTAAAATATTCACCTCTCACTCCTAACTTCCTTCTATGTAGAACCCCTCTTGCCCTTTGTGTCCTATTTAAATAACTCACCAAATCAAATGTGTGTTGTCCATCCACAGGGTTTTTACTCATTTAAAAAGCCCATCTCACATTTTTTAAATAATTTCCCATTGAAAAAAAATCCCAGTGCAATAAATACTATGCATTAATATGCCTCATCATAAAACCAAATCGACGTTGGGCAGAGGTGGGCCACATCTTTAATACAAGGCCTCTGGAGGCAGAGGCAGGTAGATAGAAGAGATAGCAGCCAGCAAGTGCTACACAGATAAACCCTATCTTTAAGAAAATATAAATAAAAAAACCAAGTTAAATCTATTTTGCACCACCAGAAAGAGTTCCAAAATTGAGCATGTACCAAAACATGAAACATCTTTGTTTTTTTTAATCTGTTTAGCCCCCAGTGGCTGTCCCCTGCCTCTGCATCCCAAGTGCTGGGATTAAAGGCTTGTACCACTACTGTCCAGCAGCATATCTTTGTGAAAACAAGACACTGGGCTCAATTTACTTTCCCTTTATTTCTATATCAGGTGCCTGTTTATTCAGTATGTTGTTTCCATGTGACTTGTAATGTGGTGTAGTGCATGTGCTTGTGGAAGCCATGATCAACACAGACATCACTGTCCTTCACCAACTGGTCTGCTAGCATCTCTGTGAACACGAAGCTCATTAATTGGCTAGGTCAGGAGGTCAGGGAGGTAAGAGGTAAGAACCATTACGCCTACATTTCAATCCTCTGGTGACTGGTAGTAGCTAGAAAATATATACACTATACCACAAAACCCGCATTTTCATATTAGAAATTATGTATTTTCCCACAGTACATTTGATTTAGTACTTTTAAAAGTTACTGGGAATTACGCTATAAATGAGAAATCTAGAGCACACTTACCCCAATCTTCTCTTCTATAAGTTGTCGAGCATAGTCTATTTGCTGTGGAGTGCCCCGAATTGTAAATAACTTCATATTGGGATCTGCATTAGGTGGAGGATTTCTCTGAAGTTCTATTCTTGCACCGGACTGCTGGCTTATGCTTTTTATGGTTTCACCTCCTAAAACCATGAGACAGTAAGTTCTATAAAGCTCACAGAATGCAAGAAATGTTTTTTTTTTCCCCTGACAGAAGGGTTTCTGTGTAGTCCTGGCTGTCCTATAACTCACTCTGTAGACCATGCTGACTTCAGAGATCCTCTTGTCTCTGCCTCCTGGGATTAAAGGTGTCTTGTCACCATGTATGGCAGAAATACTATTTTTTTAAAAAATACCACCGATTTGCCCATGAAATAGTTTTGTA
Organism: Apodemus sylvaticus; assembly: GCF_947179515.1. Lineage (NCBI taxonomy): Eukaryota > Metazoa > Chordata > Mammalia > Rodentia > Muridae > Apodemus > Apodemus sylvaticus. Next base: position 8,392,821 of record NC_067475.1, read on the forward strand.
GCATCCCACTAGACAATAAAGTTAGAATTTTCTATTTAGTCCGTTCTTCCATCTAGAACTCATACAAAACACAAGAAAGTCTACTTTATACACACACCCTAATGAGTTAAAACAGAAAAATATTTAATAAAGAGCTCTTCTAAGTAACAAGTTAAATACAAAACAAAACACTCCAACAAAACCTGTTTGAATTAGGATCAAGTTTTGTAACTGACAGACTCTTGGGCCCCTTTCCCTAGAAGCAGTTGAGACACAATCCCATATTTAGCATACATTAAAGATTGTTCCTGTTTCGGTTGCTTTCTTAAGGCCCCTTTTCCTATTAAAATGCATCCAAAAATAAATATAAATGGTATCATTTGTTTACAAGTATCCAAAAAAAAAAAAAAAAAAAAAAAAAAGAACCCAGCATGTCAAAACAAAGAGTTTAAAATACTTTGCCTTTTCCAATTATCAATCCAGTTTTCCCAGTTGGCACAATGAAATTAAACTCCTGGAGTCCACCAGGTGGTCCCATATTCCAGTTTCCTTGACCTCTACCTCGTCCTCGACCACCAGGTCCAGGTCCACCAGGATTGCCAGCCTAAGAAAGGAGAAAACAAAACAAACTCTGTAATAAAACTAATTGGCTTATTACCCCCAACTCTCATTATTTCTAAGCGATAAAATTAAGGGATGACTTCAAACACTACTTGATAAAAATATTCAACTAAGTAATAACTTCCACATTTGAAATATTATTGGGAGACTACACAGATGGCTCAGTGGTGAAGGAACTCCCTATGCAAGCATAATGACCCGGGTTCAGTTTCTAGGATCCACATAACAGAGAACCAACTTCAGAACACTTTCCTTTGGCTCCCCACAGGCACAAATGCCAAGGCACATAAACCCATAGAAATAAAATTTCAGATGCACTAGGGTAAATCAGGCAGAACATTTATGCAATTCTACCCTAAAATGTTTACCATAAAGCACTTTAATGTTAATCATTTCAACACTGTCAACAGAGTGTAATAAAATATGGAGGGTCATTTTTTCATTCAGATATGATTAAAAACTTTTCCAATGAAAACAAGCTGAAAAACGTTAATTTCCTATCAAACCTGAACACTTCGTAGAAGGTCTGTGATAATTTCTGCAGCATGCTGACATCTGTCTGGAGGTCCTGTTATCTGTGCTATCCTATCAGGTGTTGTTCCATCATCTAAAACAGTAAGGAAAAAAACCCAATAAATTATGACAAACTAACTATATGAATGTCAAGATTAAAAGCTACCAATTCTTAGAACATTAAATATACCTTAAGCTTACCTGGCTTAAACTGAATTCGAACACCAGCATCATTTTGTATTTTTTTAATCATTTCTCCATTTCTTCCTATTACAATGCCAACAGCAAATCTTGGAATTGGGACCTTAAGCAAGTAAAAGTATATTTTAAAAGACATTTCTCAAAAACTCATCTCCATACAGTCATAAAATTATACTAAATGATCATAAAAATAAGATAAAAGACCCTAAAGAAGAAGTCAAGAGAAGGGACATGATGTTAAGACAGGTCCATTTAACTCAAAGCAGGACAAACACTATCACACTCATGGATGATTGGGATATAACCATTCCTGATTCAGAATTCTTACTTACATCTATCCCTTCATTTCCTCCTATTCTTGAGCCATACTCATTCCGCACTTCTCTGAAACCACCTTGATCACGAATTAGCTCTAATACCATTTCCTTGGCTTGCTATAACAGAAAGTTATATTCAGAATATTTGTTAAAACATACTAATGCTTATTTTGTCCACCCCCAGCCTTTATATGTAAATGACAAAGTGAGGCTGGCTTACCTGAACTTTGTATGGGTCACCCGTAATCCTAAGAGGCTTATCAGCACCAGTGTTTTGAGGCCCATCTTGAATCATAACCATCTTTACACCAGCCCGTTCCTATCAAATTATGAAAGTAATACAAGTTAGTAAAAATAAAAAGTAGCTTCAAAAGACTTAATATTCTTTATAGTATAATAATACCTGGAGTTGTTTAATAGTCTCTCCCCCCTTTCCAATAACTAGTCCTGCTTTGCTGGCTGGAATCATGATTTCCTGAACTGCATTTCCAGGTCCATCACCATGATGAAAGCCAGGGGCTGGTCTTCCCTTTTCAACAATCTGGTCCAATAATCTTTTTGCTGATCTGTTAACAAATTAATTTTGAAATCAAAATATGTAGCATAACCAACCTTATCCCAAAATTAGTAACAGTCAAGCACTTTTATCCTAGTCATGTATCAAGTATGTTCTAAATGGGCTGTATGGCAGTTGAATTTGGAAGCATTTCATGGTCAGAGGCAAGCAAAAACCAAACCTAAAGAATATAAAATGGCCAGTAATGAAGTATGTATAAACCAAATAAATACAGTAATTTAAAAATATTTCATCTATTGTGCCAAACACCAACCGGCTAAATAGAGAAGTGCAAAGTCTGTGACCTTGAAAAGAGAACTGTCAATGCAACTGTTATTAAACAGTTAGCAAAGCTTGATAGGTACTGAGTTTAAAAAAATAAGCATAGGTTCAAAGATATTTTTATGATATGAAATTTCTAAACCTGTTTATACGCTCCTAGAAATTACTCATAAAATACTAGGAATGAAGTAAAAAATCAGTTCAGTCAGTAATTTCTTGAAGTAGACAGGGATGGTCTTAGGCAAATGAACGTAAAACAGTATTTCAATACTAGACAAAAAGAATACAAGGGAAGGTGTTAAATTTCAGTGTAGGATACTACTACTTTCTCAGAGTTTCTAAGTTTTCAGTAGATAAACTCGAATGGTTTGCTTTATTGGCTTGAAACTGAACCCAATGAGCCCAATAAAATACTCTCTCTTCTAAGTAACCTTCTGTGGTCATAGTGTTTTGCCACAGCAAGAGAAGTAACTCAAGACAGTGAGTGGTGGTAGGCAATGGTGGTGCATGCTTTTGGTAGGCAGGCAGATCTTTTAAGTTTTAGGCCAGCTTGGCCTAGAGTGAGTGAGTTCTGCAACGGCCAGCTATAGATATATAAAGAAACCCTGTCTGGAGGGGAGATGAGAGTGGGGAGAAGACAATTAGTGGTAAAGATTGGGTAGTTTTATCAGAGCCTTAGAGTAGAGTGGAAGAGAAAAACAGGAATAAAATTTTCAGGTTATGAGTTTTAGATGACATCATTAACATATTTGTGTGCAAGGCAATTCAGGTTTTAATAATTTTCTGAGCCTATTGTAATTTGACCTATGAGTGTCCCCTCAGGGTAGGTAGGCGTATAGGTCAAATTACAATACCATGCCATTTTTTATGTGACAGGTACCTCGAGGCAAGGTCTCTCAATGACTTTGAACCCATCAAATAGTGTTGTTAGCTGGCTGGCTACCAAGTCCCCCAAATCTGCCTGTTTCCAACTCCTCAGCCATGCTATTACCATGACAAAATTTTTTAGTTTTAGGATTAAACTCAGGCCTTCCTACTTGGAAGGCAAACACCTAAATGCCTGAATTATCTCCTTAGTCCCTGGTTTTAGCAATTTTTCCTGTCTTCGGTTCAGATGATGAACCCTATTTAAAGGTACAACATATAAACTTTTAAAGTGAAAATTTAAAGGCAACAAGCAAAAGACACTGGTACAGATGTTATGAAAATAAAGCTTATAGTCTTCACAGTCTTACTGTAAACAGACTTAACATTTTCAAACTTACTGGACGGATTCAGGTGTTCCAGTTAGCATACAAGACCTTTCTGGAAGGCCACCACTATCTATAATTAAATAAAAAGACAAGTTTAGGTTAAAAAAAAAAGATTAAAAATATCAGATCTTTAGAAACTTAAAATACACAAGTTTCCTAGCCACTCTCAAAAAAAACTGTAAGGGCTGGACAAAATAACATAATTCACATAAAATAAAAAGAATGTTACCAGGTGCTATCTGTATTTTGCATCCAGATTCCTGCTGTATTCGTGAGATCTGTTCACCTCCTCTGCCAATTACTAGTTAAGGTAGAAAAGGAGAAGTTATTATTTATGGTAAGTTTTGAAAGTATGGTTTGTCTTAAAAACTTGAAATTAATGTTACTTACTAAATCCAACCATTCCATCTGGAACTTTGTATTCTTCTGTCATTACAGATCTGCTAAGAAAGAACAGAAACTAACATTTTCCTCACAGAAAAATAATGTGCATGTATACATAAATCTAATAAACCCAATCTTAATGACTCCTGGTAGACCAAACTTAGGTTCTTAGATGAGGCAGCATGTGTAAGTGAGCAAGGTAATGAACTGAACATCTGGTCGAAGGTCAGAGTGAATGCCACCTTACATTTAGTTTTACCTTTTCCAAAATGTGCCAATTTAAACCTATTTCCCCAAATTACCAATTTCTCATTTAAAAAGAAAATCATGTTTCTACATCTTTTTCCCAACAGACAGAAGTAAACCACATACAAAATGGTATGCAGACATTTTCATTATAATCTAACTTGGTGGTTATAGAGACAATTCAACTAAGACTTGCAAAGTAGTTTTAAAAATTTTAACTATACCTTTGCTGCTGATGCATTGGAGGTAACTGTGCTCCAAAAGCTATAAAAAAATTTAAATAAAAAGAAGCTTAAGTTCAAGTTTACTTAAGACATGTAGTCCACTTTCAGGACATCATGCCCCATGTCATCTTTACATACACACATAAATAATAATTTTAAAGAAAGCAACAAAACCTCAGCTTAAAGTACTTACAGTCATTTTGGGGAGGTACTTTCTTAGCATCTGGTTGATCTGCAAAATTAAGTGTCTTTTACTTTTTGTCAATTAAATACAAAGCCCCCCCTAAGCAAGAATAGCAATATTAAAATACCTGATATAATCGTTCACCACTTGAATCAAAACTGACACAATTCAACCTAAACTTAAAAAAAACAAAAAAGCCCCCAGAAAACCTAAATTCTTTCCTTCTCTTGTGTTTAAGCAATGCACAGACACTTTAAATAGTTTAGAATAATACAGCACAAACTAACTTCAATGCTGGTGAATACCTTATGCTAATGGTTAATGATGCTTCATCCACTGTAGGAACTGACAATTAGGGAGAACTACATAAAAACCAGACATATCAAAAGATGAGTGTATCTGACAGTGATCATAAAGATATACCAAAAAAAAAAAAAAAAAGCTCACATTACAAGACAATTTCAATGTAAACTGAAAGTTCTATTACTCTCAAATGAAGCATTTCACTACAAAAAAGCCAAAAACCTCAAAGCAACCACATGATTGCCTTTCTCAGATTAAACAAAATGCATACAACATTAGAGAACAGACAGCCTATAGCTCAAAACACTGTTATTATTCTCCCAACTTCGAGGCTTTTGTACAGCCTTGATCACAGCAAAAATTCAGACACATAAACCAAGAGAAACCATTGTGTCCATTAAGAATCCACTGGCTTATTTCACATTTACATACTAAACACAGGTAATAAATAAAAATTCCTGCCTTTAAAAGGAGAGGGCATTCCCTCCCAGTGTGTGGTACTGCTCGGATTTGTCCAAGAGCCATCTACACATAAAATAAAAAGAGTACATTACACACAACATCTGAAGCATCATTAGCTCATTTTTTCTTGCATATTAAAAACCTCACTTGCAAATATAAACATAAACAAAAGGAAACCAAGTATTACCAGAAATGGCCACAAATACAGTCTATATGTTGTCAGAATCTTTTATAAAAGGGCAAAGAGTATCAAAATTTATGCATACATCAGAACTAAAACAAAAAAGTACACACTGCTAAGTGTAGAAGTGTCAATGTTTTTAAACAGAGAAAGCACTATGAATCCACCGTTTTAGCCAATGTTTAAAGTTAAATATGAAACACACAACAAAACACTAAAACAATATAAAAATGGGATGCCTGCAACAAATGTTAATCTTTAAAGTGAATTTCAACGTAAATTAATGAAAGGGAATATCAAAAGACTCATTCAATAAATGAGAAAACTCAGTAAAGTGATTCCCAAACAATCTTATTTTGTTCCTAGTATTAACACGGTCTGTGCAAACTCAAAGTAAGCATAATCCTAAAAACTGTTTTCTATTACAATAATACTTTCTGATAGACTCAAATTATACCTACCTTTTCTAGGTATTTTTCAAAACCCTAGCCTTCTGAGACAACAGATAGTAGTATAAATCAGCTCAATAAACAATACTGAAAACCGTATCAAATGAAAACTGTGGGTGATAATAAATATTCTTGTTGGCTATAACTTACCTCCATCTTCTAAGGGTCTCTTTTGTCCCCCGTAACCATAGTCATTTGAATTCAATGATGTGCCAGCATCACCCCCAATTTTTGCTGCAATCTTAAAATAAAAATCAGAATACTAATCAGGGTATTAAGACTTTATGTACTACTCAGCACTAAAATTTCCACAATAAAAGATAGTTTATCCTTTTAAAAAACATTAGAAAGACTCACTTATTAAGAATAATTAAAACTACTACTACTACTTCAGGGGGTTAATAATAATGATCAAAAACATATTTTTTCATAAAAAAAACACATCTGGAAACAAAATCTTTTCCACCCTTTGATTTCAAATTATAGCATTTATAAACTCTATCTTGGGAATTTAAGTGCACTGTCTGAGACCAGCAGATATTGATGTTAAAAGGGAAGTGTTAAGTACATTTAACTTAGCTTAGACTATGGCTATCTTTTACAGTTAGCTTTTACAAACACTTCTGAGTTTACTTGAAAATCGAAGACTATCCATAAGAATGCTTAGTCATACTCCATTCATATCATAGTTCTACAAGTATCCAAAAGAGGTACTTGGTTCATTCAAAAGAATGAGCAAAACTTTCAACTCCCTCCTCATTGGGGGTGGGTGGTGGGCAGATAGGGAACATTGTCTTATTTCGTAGCCCAGGCTAGGCTAATCCTAACTTCTCACATGCTAGAATTATGAACTCAATGTTTAAACACATATTAAATGTGAGTAATGTTTTTTTATTTTAATCCACAGAAATAATTCAAGCTTTCAACTTAATTTTTGCTGTACTATTTCTGTGCTTTCTTACCTTCAAGCAAAACCAAACCAAACCAGCATTTACCACCTTCTTCACTGACCCATCCTTACCAATTTTGGTGTTAAAGATAATTTTCAGAAGATAACGAAAACACCTATCTCCTACACTTCAGCCCACACTTTCTTTAGTAGTTTACTGGTGGAAGTGCAAATCTACTTCTAGTACTTTCTAGGCAGGGTCTACACCAACATTCAAAATTTTCCTTTGAATGAAATTCATTCATCCTCAAAGATACAGCAGCACACTTGGGCTGGTCCAAGATCCCAGGTGTGGGTGCGTGTGTAGTATTCTGCTTGGTCTGGCCTCAGTGGGAGAAGATCCAATTAATCCTTGAGGCCCCAGAGAAAGGGGGTGAGGTGGGGGTAGGGAGATGATAGGGAATGGGGTGAGAACTGGGCACGAATGGGCAGGAATGGAAATAAAGAAAATAATTTTTAAAAAAAGGTAAAATGTGCCAGGATCAGTAATGGATCAGTACAGGCAGACCTGTAATTCCAGCACTCAGAGGGAGGCAGAGAAGACTCATTTTAAAAACAAAATCTCAGCTGGGCATGGGTGGCACACACCTTTAATCCTAAAGGCAGTGAGGCAGGCCTAGTCTGTAGTTGAGTTCCAGGACAGTCACAACTACATAATGAGACCTTAATCCCCTTATACAGGGCAAGGTCCTGATGGAATTACTACATACCCATAATGTCCAGAGGTATAACAGATACTATCATCTATAATAAACACTTGCATTATCACAGTCAATGCTTGCTAACAATGGAATCTATCCGGTAGTTTTTCTCGGCATCCTTTCCCAGCAGCGTCCAGTACAGTGCTTGCCTCACAGTTACAAATATTTATATAACTGCCGTGTTTTATTTTATTAATGAAAGCGTCTATCTGCTCACTGGTGTTTAATTCTTTTATCTCACATGACTACAAATTACACACTTAAAACTCTTCCAAAGCAGAGCGGGTGGAGCGCAGGAAGCCTTAAATCTCAGGCCTGCCTGCGTCAAATAAATAAATAAATTAAAAAAACAAAACAAACAAACAAAAAAACCAGCACCTCAGATGCCCAGGTAGACACACTCGCCCCTGATCCTGTCAACTTACAGCTGACCAGAGGAGACGGTCCTAACACGGTAGGAGAATCAACCCCCTCGCGCTGGCCTCTGACTTCTCTCACATCATGTTGCTCACGGAACCCCTCTCCACGAATAAGTAATTCTTTTCTCAGCTTCTATGCACTAGATAGTTAAGTAGCGTGCTTGCTAGATCACAGTACGTTTGATAAACCTGGGTTGGCTCGGCAATCTTTCAGTACAGAAGGGGATAAACTAGGAAGTTTCACGCTGGTACAAAGTGACTAACAACTACAACAGTGCCCTGAAGGGTTATTTTAGCTTACAAAGTCCGTCACACTCCTGTGAGGCAGGTCTCTCGGCCGTCCCGAGGCCCCCACCTCGGGGATCTGCCAGGCAGCGTGTGAGCGCGGGACCAGGTCGAGCACCCCACGCCCGGTCAGGCAACGGTGCGCATTTTAAGCTACAAAGAAGTCAAAGGGCTCCCCGAGACATTTAACTTCAGATTAAAGAAGAAAAAAAATTCAAATACAAGCATTCTTATTCTTCCGACCCTTTTCATCTGGGGGAAAAATGGTGCCTTCGGGGCAACAGTACGTCCCGACGTAACACAAAGAGGTTGCAGGCTTCGACTCGGGAGAGGCAGATTCAAACTGAGAGCTGGCTAAGAATGGGCCCGAGGCCATTTTGAGACGGGGAGAGGATTGGTGGGACGCCGCACGGCTCCCGCCCGGAGGAAGGACGCTCGGGGAGTCTCCCTCGTAAAGCGGGAGGTGAACGTTAGTCTAATTACAGTGAGCGTGGAGGGATCGCCGGACACCGCTAGCGAGACACCCCTTCCGTGCCCTAAGCGTGACCCAAGCTCCCAGAACCTTCCATGCGCCGGTGGCAAACGGAAGCGGACCCGCGGGACGCGGGGCTGAGCGCACGCCGCCGAGAGGCCGCGGTGCGGAAGTGGAGGCCCTGCGGCCACGCTTGGGGAGAGCGCGTGGGAGGGGGGGTGTCCTCACACCACGACAACGGGCTCGGCCTCGAGCGGCTGGGACCCCCGTGCGAAGACGCCATGTCCTCAGGCCGCAGCCCGGAGTGCGAGCCGGGCCAGCGGCTCCCTCGGGGAAGCCCGCCGCGCGGTCCACGCTTACCTGCCGCGCTCTCTGCAGGGCATCTTTGAAAGCATCGTTAACCCCTCCGCCGCCGCCGCCGCCGGCTGAGCCAGACGACGGCGGAGGCACTGTTGAGTAGTCAGCCATTCCCACGCTAGAGCACACACTATCGTTTCCTCGCGGCGACTCCCCTCTCGGCTAACTGCTAAGAAAGAGAGAAGATGGCGGCCGTCGAGGCTGTATCACATTCTTGCACGACCATCGTGCCGTAAAGGGGCGGAGACTAGGTGACGGAAATCTCGCGATGTTTCAGAGCTGACGCGCGGTTGGCGAGGGGTGGAGGTGGGGGCGGGTGCTAAGAAGGGACGCCCGGCGAAGAATATCGCGAGATTTGACTAAGATTCCACGAGAATAGGGTTTATCTCGGCGCCTCCTCGCTGCGCGATTGCGGGCTATTGTTCCCTCGCCTGGGCGGGTGAGGCCGTGGTCCCGGCGCCGTTTGCCACTCGCGGTTGTGGGGAAAACTTAAGGCCGTCGCGGATCAGGGAGTTAGGGTCCTTCCGTGTTTCCGTAGTGAGGGGCTTGACGTCGTCGGGCGTGGACGTCACGCAACAGTGTCCCGCGAGCGCGCGGCCGCAGAGCCCGAGGGCCGCGCGGGGCGTCCGCGGCGACGCTGCGGAACCGTCTGCGGCCCGCCGGGAGCCCAGCATGCTCCGGGGCGCTGAGCTGCCGCCGCCTGTGACCTCCAGCCCGGCCGGTCACAAGCGGGGATGAACTCAGACCACCGGGCCCGTAGTTCTCGAGCTGATTACCCACTGAGTCTATGTAAAATAATGTGGGCGAGCGGATGGTGAAAATATGACCGTCCTCTGTCCTTTAAAAACGTGAGTGTTGCGAATTGAGTATTTAGGCACCTAGCGTTGTGTGTCTTTGGCCAGCCGTGCCATGTGCCCCTTCTAGTGAACATGTCAGGTTCTTGACATACACTGGCTTTACTTAGTTTTCTCCACCCCTACCAACCCCCACGCCCCTGCAGATAGTCAGATAAAGGTAATGTTCTGAATTTTCGTTTCTGGACTAGATGGTTTTGGAGTCAATTTCTAATATTTGCTGTGTATGCCAATAACCACATTTCTCCAGATCACTCCTGAGCGCGTCTTAGCCATGCTGGCAATTACTAGGGTGAATGAGGGTTCTTGGGCCCTAGTCTGTGTATACAAAGTATGCCACAATGATCCCTACCCCCAGTTTAGCGAACAAAGAAAGAGGTAGAGTGGACTAACGGATGACGGCCCCCGCACCCCCTTCTTCAGTCTAAGAAGCATTTTTCTTATCACCAGCCTTAGAATGAGAGAAATCTATTCCTCTGGCTTTCTGATAGCCGGAAACTAATGTGCCCACTGGTTCAGTGCCCGCTATCAGTTACCAAGTCAGGCGCTCACAGGTACAAAGAGCATGATTTTGTTAAAACCGCTCTGTCTTAGCCGTTTTATAGCTCAGCTTGTCCTGTTTAACCTGTTCATAGGTATCTAGGAATGTTCGTGGATTTAGAAAAACAAAGGTATTTGGGCTACACATTTAATCATTGCAATATGGAAAACTAGCAAATGAGAACATTCAGTCGTATTTTGAGAAAGTTTGCGCAGCAGTAATTGGTGTTTTTATTTCATTAATTAGATTGTATACTAATTAAATGTTCTGGATGAAATAATTCAGTTTTATTTATTCCCCCTCTATCCATATTATTATCGTTTAGGTTTTTTCTAAATATTGAAAGGACCTTCATTTCTAATTTTTTTTTTTTACAACATTGTATGTACTGAAAAGACGGGTATTCTAGAATGGAATCAGCTTAGACTAAGGCGTCTCATCCTCATGTGCTACTGAGAGATTTTGGACTAGATATTTCTTGGCTCTATGCTTTGCATGGTACAACTTTTCACAGTATCTTTGGCCACCATTTGCCCTCAATGCCAACCCCATCTCCTAAGCACCACCAGTTGTGAGAACTGAAACTATCTTCAGGCATCGAGCTCACACCTCAAACTCTTCCTTGATCCCGGGGGCCCTGCCTTTTCTCTGGCCACCTGGAAGACCTTATTGACTGTGTTTTAAGGTCCAGTACCTTTTTAACCCTGCTGCTTCCAGCCCTGGCCCAAGTTACCATCACTGTAGTCCCAGACCAAAAGGGAGCACTTCAGTTTTGCTCCTCCTTGTTTATAGTTTACTAAAAAAAAGTAAGGAATTTGTAGAGATGGTGAGATAACTCATCAGTTAAGAGCACTGGTGCTCTTCCAGAGGACATACAAACAAAACACCGAGCATGTAAAATAAAAATAATTTTTCAAATATTAAAAAAAGTTGGCCAGGTGATGATACTTTGTGCCCTTTAATCCCTTCGCTCAGGAGGCAGAGGCAGAGGCGAGTGGATCTCTGAGTTCTAGGACAACCAGGGTACCCAGAGAAACCCTGTCTGGAAAAAAAAATACTTAAAGTTTGTACAGAACTATATATAAGGATTCAAAAGTAACATACTCAACACATAGGGGTATTGTATTTAGAGTCACAGAACTTACGGAAAGTCTGTATATTGAGGGGATTTATTGTGATGATTCATAGTCTGTAGTCTCACTCTCCAACAATGGTCAGCTGTAAATGGACTTCCAAGGATCTAGTAGTTGCTCAGTCTACTGAGTCCCCATGAGGCTAGTTTCAGCTGGTCTTTCGTAGAAGTAGATTCCAACAGATGTGCTGGCAAGTAAAAGCAAGCAGGCAAGAAGAGTGAGTCTTCCTTCTAGTGTTATGTATGTCTCCAGCAGAAGGTGTGGCCCAGATTGGAGGTGTGTACCTCCGTGCCTGCATCTGGGACTTGTTTTGTCCCAGGCTGACCTTGAACTCAGCCACTTGCCTCACGATCTACATGCCAAGATCCAGGTCAGAAACTTGTGTCTTCAGCCTTAAGATCTGGATCACAGGTGAGCCCTCCAATTCTGGACTGTTGTTCATTCCAGATACTATCAAGTGGACAACCAGGAATATACAGATCTCATCCAAGGACCATACCTTATCTACCCCCCCCCCCTTTTTTTTTTTTTGGTTTTTCTAGACAGGATTCCTCTGTATAGTCCTGACTGTCCTGGAACTCACTCTGTAGTTCCTGGCTAGCCTCGAACTCAGAAATCCGCCTGCCTCTGCCTCCCAAGTGCTGGGATTAAAGGCGTGCGCCACCACTGCCTGGCCCCTTACCTACCTTTTTATAGCTCAAGTATGTCTTCTTTCTGACTGTATTACAATCTATCTTTTCATGAGTTCTTGAAAACAGATCTCACCTATACATTTCCAATTACATTTTAAATCCTTTTCCCCAGAAAAGCTTCATGTAATGAGGTCCCTTCCTCTTCCTCCACTACAGCGATTTTCTATCACATCAGATTTCCACAAAGCGATTGCACTTTGCTATCCACGGTTTCCCTACCTCAGTCTGCATTCCTGCTCTCTCCTCTGCCTGGATGCTCTGTAGCCTTGGTGTGCGTGACTTGCCTGCCTCATTCCTGCTTCACTCAGCTGCTCTGACGACCACTATGCTGACTCACCGTGCCGGTCAGCAGCCACTGATTTACTGCCATGCTCTGTAGCATTTTATCTGTGTCCTTGTTTATTTTCTTAGTTCCCTTCAAGTGTGAACTGGAGAGCAGTGACTGTCCCATCAGTATCAGTTCCTAATACTGTGTTGACAGTCTAGTTATTTATTGAGTAAATAAATGTTGAAAAACCCAAACTACATTTTAGTTCATTTTTTAAAAAAATCTTGACCTATCTATGTCTCAGATTTCTCATCTACATAGTGATCATAACCTGCCTTCTCATCCTCAGAAGAAGCATTTCTGAACTCATAAGGAATCATATAGTGCTGTGCAGATGGAAGTTGGTACTCCTATGTCAGTTCGTCTGGTATTCTCATGATCAGGAATGTGAGTCTATGGATTGTAGTGCACTTTAAATCACATGTTCAAATAGTCTTGTAAAACTTAGGATCCTTACAGATGGCTTATAAGGTAAGGGCTCTTGATGCATTAGTCTGAGGACTTAGTATCAATTTCCCAAATCTACATAAAGAGTTGGGCACAGTTACTTGACAGGCCCCTGATACTGTGTCTGGTGGGTGGCAGAGACAGGACCACTCGGGCTTGCTGGCTGTCCAGGAGAGCAAGGCAGAGACTGATCCAGCACAGTTCTGAGGCCTTCTGGTCTCTGCATATGTGCGTACATATGCACATTTGCAAATTCTAAATAAAAAGTTAGCAAGTGTGACTCTAGAACAAGGTAGAGAAGCGCATTTTATTTTAACCCGTGTCTGCCACTACACACAGAGGAGTAATTTGGGGATTTTTCTTCCTTGTTTGAGATAGGGTCTCACTGTTGTAGCCCTGGCTTTCCTAGAATTCAATATATAGACCAAGCTGGCCTGAACTCAAAGGAATCCATCCTATGAAAGCTGTTTCCTTGCCCCATTATCTCTGAACCACCAAACCATTTTTGAGGTGAAGCTACTTAATTCTTGATTCACTATCTCCTTAAACAAAAATCTTAAAATGCCAAAGAGCTTTTCCCCCCAGCCATGTTAGAAATGAAAACCAGGGCCTCCTATAAAAGCAAGTAGCCTTATCACTGAGCTATATCCTGGTAAGGTAATAAAGTCCACCAGAAGTAGTATCAGCTTTGTAATTCAAGGTAGAACCCTATTTTCTTATTGCAAAATATTTTAATACAATCATAGTACAATTACTAAGTCATATTTCTAGTACATTGAATATGTTCAAAATAATAAAACAGTATGTTCAAAATATTAATAAAACCTATCTGACATTCTCACGCACATATTTGATCTCATTCGCTTGGTGTTTTACATGTTCAGCATCAGTATGTGAGCATTCGGTTCTTAAAGGCGGGTTCTAGCTGTTTTGTATAAGGAGGCAGAATATAAATAAATCTGTTATTTTTTATTTGAACTTTATAAGAAAATATCTTTTTAAATGCCATAAATTTGAGTCCTAAAGTGAACAGTTAGTTTGAGAGGATTTTGAAATGATCATAAAACTATAATTTAAAAAAAAAAGTCCTACGTTTCCAGAGGTTCGTGCTTTAATATTAGGTACCTGTGGTTTCATATATTCAATGTGTAGAAACCAAATCATCTTGGTTTTGTAATCAGAACCTCTACTGTTCCTTTATAACATTTTTTCCTGGGAAAAAAATCATTTGAAAATGGAAGATCTTTACCAGAGAAATCCTTAAGTAAAGATTGGTGGATATGATATTGAAGACTCACTTGAGATAACAGTTTTATTTTTAGTAGAATTTTTTCATGATATTTATAACTATGATCATTCTGAATTTGCCTTCTGGTTCTCTTTATGCTTTTGTATTGTTTTTTATTAGTTGGTTTCATTTCATTTTGAAAAAATATTTAAAGAGATAACGTACTTGAGAGAAAACTGGAATTAAATTTTTTACACAAAGATTTTGAAGTTACTGTTTTTCTATGATTTATCATAGTCATTTCTAGTTGTAGAACTAAGAATATAAAGACTTCTTCAGAATCAAATGTCTTTGTCTGCATGTTATTTCTTCTTTTCAAGAAGACAGGAACTTGTGTGGCCCAGGTGGCCCTTGAACTTGGCACTGATTTGATGATTGACCAATAGTAGGTAGGTATGCAGTAAGTCTTCAGATTTCCCATCCCAGAAAAGAGGTGTGTGCTGGAGCCTGGGCATGGCTGGTAAACAATAAAAATGCTGCTTTTGCAAAGATACTTAGTGCATAGATGTCAGTAAAATCACGAGTCACCCTGTCCATCCTGCTTTTCCTTTCATTCAGTTATTTCCAGTAGTCTAGTCCAGGTCTGTAGTTCATTAGACAATGGATTGAAAGATTGGGATAGGAAAAGCCTAGTGATCAAATAGGTCATTCATCTAGCAAACCTTTAACTCCTAGTGTAAGTTACAGTACTTAGAATAACTTCATGAGGGGCTAGAGAGATGGCTCATCGGTGAAAAGCACTGACTGCTCTTCTGAAGGTCCTGAGTTCAAATTCCAGCAACCACATGGTAGCTCACAACCATCTGTGATGGGATTCAATGCTGTCTTCTGGTGTCTCTTAAGAGAGTGACAATATACTTACATACATAAGTAAATAAATCTACTTTTTTTTAAAAGGTTTATTTATTTATTATATGTGAGTACTCTGTAACTGTCTTCAGACACCAGAAGAAAGCAGCAGATGTCTTTTCTCTTTTTGGATGGTTGCAAGCCACCATGTGGGTGCTAGGATTTGAACTCATGACCTTTTGGAAGAACAGTCAGTGCTCTTACCCACTGAGCCATCTCTCCAGCCCCAATAAATCTATTTTTTAAAAAAGAATAATTTCATGAATGCTCATTGTAGTCATCTCAATTCTTAGGCTCTGTTTTTAACCCTGAGTAAAGAGCTTAGTCCTGACCAAGTCCCAAGTGGAGACTTCCTGTTAGATCTGCTAGCACTGAGTGCACCTGGCTGTGCTGGCCCCAACTCTACATGCTAAAGCTCTAGTTCTTTGTTTATGGTCCTATTCTCTATAGAGTATCAACTCTTAGGGTTTCTGTTGTCAGTAGGGTCTGCTGCTATCAACAGAACCGTAGCATACATGCAATTAACTTGACTTTACCTTCAAATGTTTTATTCTTAAATTCTCTTTGATTAGCAACACTTGTACCCACCTTTGTTCAGCCCAGAAACCAACATCTGATAGCCTTCCTAATGTGCACATCTAGCTGGTTGGAAAATTGTGCAGAATCTATTTAAATTTTCCCCTCTGTTTCTATAGCATCCACATCTTACTTTAAATGCTGTGGTTAACTGTTTCTGATCATTCATTCATTCATTCATTCATTCAGCAAAAGTATATCAGAGTGTTTGTTATGTACAGGTCTTGTTCAGGTAGGGAATGCAGGAGGGGGAGAGGAAAGAAGAGAAGTGGGGAATACCCTCTGGGAGATCACAATCTAGTAGAAAATGTGTACATCCATGTAAGGTGAGAGTTGATATCTAGTGACCAGTGTGGAGTAGGAGGGGCCTAATTTCAGCCAGGGTCCACAGCAGCACAGCCCTCAGAGGCCGGGGCTCAGAGCGGAGATTAAGCTATGTGGAGAGTTTCTGGAGTAAAAGCTCCACTCGCGTCATATATAACATACTTTGTCAAAGGCAGACCATTTGGTGCAGGTGTTTCCAATAATGCTGCTTCTCTGAAGCCTCTTCTCTTTTTTCTTTTTTCTTTTTTCTTTTTTCTTTTTCTTTCTTTTTTTTGTGACCATAGTTCTTTAATGGCACATCATTATACAGTTAATCCTCATTTCCTGCCAATTCTGTATTTATGAATGTGCCTATTTCACAAAATTTATTTTTATCCCCAGATCAATTTTCAAGATGATTTGGGGTCATTTGAAGATGCACACATGCAGAGTAGCTCCAGCTTCAAGTTGAACAAGTAGGGCTTTGCCTTCTTTTAAAAAAACGTATTTACTAATATATCAAAAAAAAAAAAAAGACGTATTTACTTAATTTCTGAGTCTGCACATACATGCCAGAGGTTAAAATGGGGTTCTTTCTTTTTTTTTTTTTTCTCATTTTTTTCTTTCTTTTCCTTCTTTCTTTTTTCATTTTTATGTTTTGCGATAAGGCCTCTTACTGAAGCTGGAGCTTGAAGCTCCACAGCCTGGCGGTGAGCAGCCTGCAGGATCCGCCCATGTCTGCTCTCCTGCAGCACTGCCGTTGCAGATGCCACCTTTGTGTGAGTGTGTGGTTTGGGCTCTGGTCCTCAGCCTTGGACAATACTTGAGCCATTTCTGCAGCCGGTCTTTTGTATTCTTTTAGCGATTTATATAAGTAAATGCTTTTAGGTTTATTTAGTATGGCATCTTATTGTTATTTTTTTTTTTACACTTTTGTTGTTTTTTTTTTTTTAAATCAATTTCACCATTAAATGGATCCCACACACAATGTGGAAGTGCTTATATTTTTAAGTATAAGAAGCTATGATAAACCTAATAGGGAAAATACGTGTTAGGTAAGTTCATTCAGGCATGAGTTACACTGCTTTTGGCTATGAGTTAATGTCAGTAAGTCAACAATATAAAATAGGAATCTGTAAGTAGGAATATATATAAAAAATAAGTTATGAGTTGGGGTGGTTGATGAAAATATGACCACAGGCTAGCAAGAACCTGTATTTCCCTTAGGAATAATGATTCAGAATTTGCTAACTCAGCATCTGCCACAGTTACAGAAGGTAAATTTGATTTGGGGGAAATGGCCAGTCCTTTATGGTCAGGATTGATGAGTTAGATATAAATGATCAAACTGACCAAAGAAGTATGATTATGAAGCAGTCTTTCTGAACCATTATAGCATATACACTGCCTTTTGAGAACAGGTTAGCTTATACTCAAGTATTCCTGAATATATTATATATCCTCCTTGGTAGACATAACCAGGTTGAGAGTCAGTCTGCAAATTTTATTTTTATCATTAGGCAAGAAAAAACATGTTGACTTTTACTTTATGAGGGTTTATAACAAAGTATTTTTAAAGGGATTTTGCAAAAAGCAGGGTTTTTTTTTTTGTTTAGTGCTTTAAAAAAAAGTCCTTTTTATGAGGAATATCTTATATATTGTGGGAGTCAGCAAACATTTTCCATTAATGTCCAGTCAGTACATATTTTAGGCATTACCAGCCATCAGCCCTTCATTTAACTTTCTGCCACTATCTGGTAAGAAGAATGATAGACAGTTCCTTATGTATTTTCAGTGGAAACCTTGTGGGTTGTGTGCCTTCTATTCTGTTTATCCTTCAGAATGTAGACAATGATCTAATGTAGCATGATATCATAAGTGTTGTAACTTAGTCCAGTTAACAAAAAGACAATGTTTAATTTTTTTATTATGTGTGTGTGCATGATGTTGAAGGTCAGAGAACAGTTTTGTGAAAGTACTTTTTTTTTCCCCATCATGAGAGTGCTGGGGATTGAACTCAGGTTATCAAGCCTGGTTGCAATCACCTTTACCTACTGGACTATATTTTAAAAACATTTATACCATTACTATTTCAATTATTTTTGGCATCTTAATTTTTTAAATCTATGCCCTCTTTAGGCAAAAGCAGTAGTTTGAGCTCATTATATTTGGAATTAAGCAGTCCATCACCCAGTTTTAGATCTGTTGGTGAATGCTCACTTTTAAAAATATAGTACTTCTGGTAACTGTCAATAAGTCTGAATTGTGGTTAAATCTCCTTAGTAGCATCAGTTTAATTATGTCAGCATGGATGTAATGTGATTTTTAGTAAAGTTTGGTATTGATATAATAAAATCATTTTATAGCTATAAATAGTCAGCAAGCTGATCATCCTGCTGGGTGGTTAGTTGGTCACAGCGTTGGCAGCCTCAGTCCCTCCCTGCCTCTCTGTGTGTGATAAATGCTTCTTTCCTTGTACTGTCTACTTGTCTTAGAAGCTACACTACCACCACCACCATCCCCACCCCACCCCTCATCCTGGCTTTTCCCTCTGTATCCCAGGCTGGCCTTGAGCTCACGAAGATTCACCTGCCTCTGCCTCCAGAATGCTGGGATTAAAGATATACTCCACCCAGTTATTTTTTTTCTGCCTATTTATGTGGAAAAAGACCTCTAGAGTTGAAGAAAGTTAAAACAATACCTATTTGCTTCTTGGGTTAATTTACTTGAACATCATGTGCATATTTCTTGTCTGAGCATGTGTAGTTAAGTTAGTTTTGTTTTATTATTTTTTTGTTGTTGTTGTTTTTTGCTTGTAATTTTGTCTCTCCCCACCCCTAGCTCTGCCTTGCCCCAAACTGACTGAACTCAGAACGGTGTTCTTGCTGAAAACAAGTGCTCATCCACTGAGCTAACATCCCAGACCTTTGAGCAGGTGTAAATACAAGCATTACTGCTACCTTTGATCCTGTCATCTTCTTTCAAGAAATGATATGAAATGCTTTTTATAATGGAAAATGTAGTCTGTCTGTCTTTCTTTCTTTCTTCCTTCCTTCCTTCCTTCCTTCCTTCCTTCCTTCCTTCCTTCTTCTCCTTCCTTCCTTCCTTCCTTCCTTTCTTTCTTTCTTTCTTCTTTCTTTCTCTTTCTTTCTTCTTCTTTCTTTCTTTCTTTCTTTCTTTCTTTCTTTCTTTCTTTCTTTCAGATTTATTTATTATATAAGTACACTGTAGCTGTCTTCAGACACCCCAGAAGAGGGCAGCAGATCTCATTACAGATGGTTGTGAGTCACCATGTGGTTGCTGGATTTGACCTCAGGACCTTTGGAAGAGCAGTCAGTGCTCTTAACTGCGAGCCATCTCTCCAGCCCATGAAGATGGATTCTTTATAGTGTCCTAAGAGACTTTCCCCAAGTATGTCTGTGAGATGTGTGTGAGAGAGACTTAAGTTCAGAGCTAAGAGTCTGAAAACTGGTTGTCGGGACTCAATAGTCCTGCAGTATCTGCCACAGCTGCCACATGAGAACGGTGGAAGAGGTACTGTGTGAGTGTGGGTACACACTGATTGCCAAGGGTTAGCCTCCAAAAGCATGGGAAGTGTCGTTGGTAATTCGTATGATGATTTTTTCCCAGTGATTTTTTTTTTAATATAATGTTACAAGCACATATAAGTGAATCAAGACACATTTAAAGTGGTTTAGAAATCCCAGTTTCTTTTGGCTGTAAAAGTTGGTCTTGAAACTGTATGTGTGTGTGTGTGTGTGTCTGTGTGTGTGTGTGTGTGTATGTATATATGTGTGTCTGTGTCCCAGAGGAAAATGTTGAATGTCTTCCTGTATCACTCTCAGCCTTATTTTTTAGGATAGTGTTCAGTTCAGCTCTCTGAACCTGGAGCTAGGAGCAAGCAGTTTTAGCCAGATGAGCTAGCCAGCAATCAACTGCCCAGAATCTGCGATCTCTGAAGCCCCTCCCACATTCCTCAGCACTGGGCTTACACACACACATACACACCATTTGGCTTTTATGTGGATGCTGGGGATAGGCACAGGACTTTACCCACTAAGATTCTTCCCCAGCCCCAGGAACACTATAAAGTAGATCACAAGAAGCTTGAAAATATACTAGCTCTCTTTTTGTTTTGGAATTCCTAGTAAACTTTTGGTGACTTCCTATAAAAGAGAGTAATAAAGAAGGCCTAGTTGTTACTCGGAAACATTTAAATAGTATAGTATGAATAAATTAGGTCTATACGTCCCCAAAATAAAACTGAATTTATTCACATTCAAGAAAGTTTTGAAGCACAAGATATTTCTGCTTAGTGTTTTGCAATAACTCTAGTAAGTTTTGTTTGTCTCTACATAGTGCTGGCTGTCCTAGATCTTACTATATAGATGCTGCTGGCCTCAGACTCGGAGCACTAGGTTTAAAGGTGTGTGCCACCACACGTGTCTACTAGGTTTTAAATTAGCTGCAACTTAATTTTTTACTTATTTTTAAAAGGCTTATTCTTTACATTTAAAAAATTTTATATCTCTTTTGAAGATAATTAAATCAATCAGTTTTAAGTATATATATCCTGTAATACTTTAGGGTAAACATTATAGAATTGAGCAATAACATTATCAAAAATTGATAGGAATTACATACCTGTGGTGATAAAGTACTAAACAAGCTAAACAGTAGTAGTCCCTGGAGAATCATGACTAGTAACTTTCTATCTCCTGTTGACCTTTTCTGAATTGTTTTAGAAATGCTTTTTAGACAGTTAAAAATATTAACATTAATAAAACTTTTCTAAAAATCACTTTACTTTGCTAAGAAAACTAAAAAATAAATTTCACAGGTTTTAAAATTGTTCAATGTTTGAATAGCCAAACAATTAAACAGCTTTTTCAACAATTTAACTCCCTTTTTCGGCAATGAGAAGGTAGAGCTTCTCTTAATCTACAAGCTACTTGAATACTTATTCCCTTTGCACCCCTATGGCAGCCCCCCTTCCTTTCGTCGAAGTCCCACCCTCACAAGCCCCTCCTCCCCTTACCCCTGGACCACCCCACCCTGGGACATCAAATCACAGCAGGATTAAGTACATTCTTTCCCACTGAGGCCCCACCAGCAGGCCAGCTAGGCGGAGGGGGATCCAGTGGTGGGCAGCAGAGGCTGAGATGACCCCCCACTCTGATTGTTAGGGGACCCACATGAAGGGCCGAGCTGCTCATCTGCTTGAGGGGTGCAGGGGCCTAGGTCCAGCGTGCTCTGTGGTTGGTGGCTCAGTCTCAGCCTCCGTGGCCGGGCGAGCTGACTCTGTAGGGCTTCTCTAGGTGTCCCTGACCCCTCCTGCTGGAGGACCACACTTCTTTTTAAAGAATTACATTTGTGTTTGTGTGCATGTGTGGGTGTGAGAGAACTGCTTTCAGGATTCAGTCCTGTAACGTCAGTCCTAGGGACTGAAGTGGGTTTTCAGGCTTGGCAGCAAGTGCTTGTACAGACCAAGTCATCCTAGAAGAGCTTTTTAAAAAATAAGGTTTATGTTTTATTTATTTGTGTGTGTTTGTGGGGGTGTGTGTGTGGATGCCACCTGTGTGTCCATTCCTGAAGAGGCCAGAGGATATCAGACCCTTGATGCTATGGTTAAAGCTGGTCATGAACTGACTGACCAGCTTTAATCTCTTTAAACTTTTTCCCTTTAAAATAAAGCTGCAATTAAAACCATGATAGAAGTCATTTATACTTAGTTACCATGAAAGTCTGAAGCCTTTCCATAGGGTTGGAAATTGGAAGTCTGAGTTCCAAACTTACAATTCTCTTAGTACTTACAAGCTTTTAAGGAAAGTATAATACATACAAGTAAGATATGGTCAGTATTAGATGACTAGTAGTTTGCTTTCTTGGAATAATTTAGATACACCCCAAATAGGAAAAGTAGTAGAACAGACAGAGACCAATGTTCTTACTTTTTATGCTAACACTGCAACAATGTTTATTTAAGCATTGTTATCACAACTGCTGGGCCTCCTGGATCCTGCCTATAATTCTAACATTCAGGAGGCCGAAGCAGCAGACTGTGAGCTCAGAGCCCACTTGCATTGTATAGTGAAGAGCATGTTTCAAAATAAAAATAAAACAAAAAACTTGCCAAAGAATATCATAGCTTATTGTTAGGCCATAATTATGGAAAAGCTTTGTTAAAAATCTCTCTCTTAAATACCAAACGTGTGCACATATATATGCAGACGTATCAGCATATGAAAATATTTTCCAAACAGCAATTATATAATTTCTATTATTAGGAAGGCTTAGAAGAGTTTCTTAGTGTGAGAAAAGTCGGAAATTCAGACATGAAGGTCTGAAGGAGCCTTGACTCGTGGCATGGAGACACGGAGGTGCCTGGGTCCTTGAGGTCAGTCTGACAGTTACTTACTTGTTTTGATAAGTGTTTTGCAAACTGAAATCCAGAGTAAATGGAGATTTTTATCAGCAATCTTTAACTGATAGCAAAATAGTTTGTATAACTTAAAATAGTGTAAAATTTTATGTATTCGTCATACATTTCAGTGTTTCCATTTTTGTGGAGGTTTTTGTAGCTTTCTTGTTTTGCTTTGTCTTTTGTCTTTTTTGTTTGTTTGTTTGTTTGTTTGTTTGTTTTTGAGACTGGGTTTCTCTGTGCAACAACCTAGGCTTTCTCGGAACTCACTTCATATGTAGACCAGGCTGGCCTCTAATTCATAGAGATTCACTTGTCTCTGCCTCTCAAGTGCTGGGATTAACAAAATCCAGGTTTTGTAAATAGCATATATTAACAGGAATATTTGGAAAGAGCCAAACATAGCTTTGTTTGCATTTATGCATGTGTAATTTTATAAATAACAGTGTTGCACATGACATGATTGTTTTCTGAAAGAAAGTTATTGGATTTCATATAATAAAGTCATAAAAATATCTGATACCTTTAATCTTCACATGCCAGTGATATTTAAATGCAGTGCATAGCATATTTAATATACATGGCAGCCCTACAAAGTTGATATTAACCCCACTGACAGATAAGGGAACTGAGACATAGAGTTTAGATCCCAGGCCACACAACTGGTGAGTGGCATTTCATGAATTCTAGTCTAGGAAGGCTGTGTCTTAGTTAGGGTTTCTTCCTTCCTCCTTTCTGTCTCCTGGGAATTAAACCCAGGGTCTGAAACATGGCAGACAATGCATTTTACCACACGGTGGGCTACACTTTTCTTCAACCCTTTAAGTTCTCCCTCTCTCTCTCTCCATCCCTTCCTTCCTTCCTTCCTTCCTTCCTTCCTTCCTTCCTTCCTTTCTCTCCCCCTCCCCTCTCTCTCTCTTTTTCTTTCTTCCTTTCTCTCTCCCTCCCCCCCTCTCTCTTCCTTCCTTCCTTCCTTCCTTCCTTCCTTCCTTCCTTCCTCTCCTTCCTTCCTCTCCTTCCTTCCTCTCTTTCTTCCTCTCTTTCTTCCTCTCTTTCTTTCTTTCTTTCTTTCTTTCTTTCTTTCTTTCTTTCTTTCTTTCTTTCTTTCTTTCTTTCTTTCTTTCTTTCTTTCTTTCTTTCTTTCATCTTTGCTATAGTTTTGCCATGTTGCCCATGATGGTTTGCAAACCAACTCTATATTCTAAAGCCCAACAGAAATCTTTCTGCCAAGTTCTGGAGTTACAGTATACTTCTGGATCTGCTATCTTGACAGACTTAGTGACCACTGGACGTACTTAGACTTGAGGTTAGATATTCAACTGTCAGAAGCACTAGGAACACAGAATAAAAGAGGCTAAAATCATATTTAAGATTTTGACATACTGGAAAAAATAAGTTCAAGCTCTATTGAGTCCTGAACTAGTACATGATACAGCAGGCTAGATACTTGTAATAAAAAGAGAATTATAGCTTCGTGTTAATAGCAAAATACAGTTTTTAAATGCAATTAAATTTACTGACTGTAGTTTCTCTTCTCCTCACGGCCTCTCTCATATTTACACCCCATGCCTGGATCAGCAGGTAGATTTCTGAGTGAGCATGTGCACTTCCACAGTAGCCGGCTCACGATGACTGCTGATGTTAACTCTCCCATGTTCTCTGGAACATGGAATTTGAAAAAAAAGTGTTTTGATACTGATATTTATTGATAGCTTAAAGAACATGAAACTAGCTCTCTAAGCTACGTATGGCTGTAGAAGGCCAAATGAGAGATTCCCAATTGTGGGAGGGAGTTGGAGAGAATCCTTCTGAAGTGCCTCTTCCTCACATGTTGACGCAGCGGGCCATAGGGCTTTCGTGTACTCTCAGCATATATGGCCGTCGCCTTGGCCTTCCAGCGCCCCTACCCCGCCCCAAGCTTCCAGACACTGGGGGCTTTTAAATTCCATAGGAGCTGAGTACATTTCTTTGGACATAGTCTTAATAATCCATCTTTGCAGTATATCAAAAACGGTGGCTGGACTTCAGTGGTGGGGTGAAGTGACTGACTAGTACTTGTGTCCAAGGCCTTGAGTTTAAGTACTCACCTAGAAATGTGAACATTTTTGAAATAAGATTGTGTCTTAGTCAGGGTTTCTATTCCTGCACAAACATCATGACCAAGAAGCAAGTTGGGGAGGAAAGGGTTTATTCAGCTTGCACGTCCACACTGCTGTTTATCACCAAAGGAAGTCAGGACTGGAACTCACACAGGGTAGGAACATGGAGGCAGGAGCTGATGCAGAGGCCATGGGGGAATGTTTTTTACTGGCTTGCTTCCCCTGTTGCTCAACTTGCTTTCTTTTAGAACCCAGGACTCCCAGTCCAGGGATGGTACCACCCATAGTGGGCTCTCACACCCTTGGTCACTAATTGAGAAAAATGCCTTACAGCTGGGAGTCTTTGACTTTGGTAATTGCAGCTTGTGTCAAGTTGACACACTAAACCAGCCAGTACAGATTAAAAACCTACACAAGAGACAAAAGATGAGGTATTTACATTCAAAATAGTTCCCATCTTTTCAAGATACATTTTTTAAAGAAAGAAAGCATCGGATAGCATATAAATGTAAAAGTGATTAAAACTGCTAATTTAAATTTTTTAAGGGATTAAAAGGAAATATACTAATAGTACAAGGGAATACTAAAAGGATGGGGAGAATTTCCCCCCATTTATTAAAAAAATCTTTGTCAATAAGTAAATACTTAAAATTAGGGGAAATGTGTTTTGAAAGCAGTTGCTGCCTAACTGCTTCTCTTGAGTAGTATCTCCAGATGTTAATTTGGTCCAGGGTAACATTCACACAGAAGAGAGCCTGTTGAAATCTGATCCTTCCTCTCCTATATTCCCTGCAGTAGGAAGGCCCCTCCGAATGGGCTCTTCCTTTTCACTGTGGTAATGAACACAGGCAGTGAAGTTTTAAGGAATGGACTATTAAATATTAACCCCCCCCCAAAACCCTAGTTAAAATCATTCTTAAGTCACCTGTTTATGTTTATGTTAAAATACTGCTTTTCAATGTTATAACAGCCTTTTTACCATGTGACATTTTATATAGTGACTCCCTCACTTTTCAGATTGATAGACCCCCAAAATTTTGAAAATGACCCAAATTATTTGAAGATTTTAAACACCATGCATTTTAGTTCTGCACATTTTATAGCTAGGTAACTTGAAAGTGAAATTAGAATACCTATTGTCAGTTCAGAGCTTTTCTTTCTGTATAATCAGTTTAACATGGAATACCTAATGGCTATAATTATTAATGTTGCTTTTTTACCTCTAATGGAGTAAATGTAGACAGAGTTATGGATTCTGTGCTGGTTTGCTAAATCCACAGGAAATAATAGGTACAGCAGAAAGAAGGAAAGGGAATAGTTAATCCTGGAGGAGGAGATACACCGCTCAGTACTTGGCCTAGAGGCCGCTGGGAAAGTGACGTCCTGTAGCGTTTGCTGTTCTAGAAAGTACTGAGACACGTAGTTGAAGTGGGAGGGTCTAGCTGAGGCCGTCTCCCGAGTGGTGTATATTTATCTGTAAGTGAGCTGCTGGGAAGGAATTAGAGACGCTGCCTGCCGCTGCCTCCGGCAGCCAAGCCCAGCCGAGCCAGTCTGATTTGCTTTAACTTGTAAGATACCCAACTTGTTTTATTTTCTCAGAATCATTGTGTGGCTAAGTCTGGGGACGCTGTTTTCTTTTACAAAGGGAAATCTAAGTTCATTTCAAGGCATTCGAAATGGGGAAAGACTATTATCACATTTTGGGAATTGAAAAAGGAGCTACAGATGAAGATATTAAAAAGGCTTACCGAAAACAAGCCCTCAAATTTCATCCGGACAAGAACAAATCTCCTCAAGCAGAGGAAAAATTTAAAGAGGTCGCAGAAGCTTATGAAGTACTGAGTGATCCTAAAAAGAGAGAAATTTATGATCAGTTTGGTGAAGAAGGTAAGCTGTGTATTTCTGTTCCTTTGGCTCTCCCTAAATCTTACCTTTTTTTTCCTCAGCCTTCTGGTTATCATTAAATTAGATCGTCAGACATATTAAGATAAAAAGAAAATAACAGATAACAGATAAAAGATAATAAAAGAAATTAAAAATAAGGTTTAATCCTTGATTATTTGAATGAGCTATGAATGAAATGTCATGTTTGTCTGGATTTTTTCTTAAAATATTGTATTATTCATATTCTTCTGTTAGACTTATGGTTTTAGCATTTTATATTTTAAAAGAAGCCTTAAATTCCCATGCCTGTGAATGAATTGTTTAAAAGTCTTATGCAACCTGTTTTGTTTTTAATGATTTTTCTGCCAGAATCAATAGAATCTTCAGTCATTAAAAATCTTAAGAATCACAGTTCAAATTCTGGGCCATTTATGTTTTATCTAGAAAAACAAGAAGTTTTTGCCCTTTTAGAGCGACGCTAGTTGAAGCTGAACAAGTCGGAGTGGTGTGTCGTAGAGGCAGAGGCAGCGGCGTCCAGCAGCTAGTTGTTTTTGGCAGTCTGCCTAGAGAGGAAAGAATTTTCCTGATGTCATAAAATACCAGAACAAGTTTTTAGCTTAATTATAAACAGTTAATATTGTGCCAGGAGAACAACTCTAACTCTCTCTCTCTCTCTCTCTCTCTCTCTCTCTCTCTCTCTCTCTCTCTAACCTAAGATGGCCACCTAGCTGGAACAATGACTGATTTTGTTTTAGTTAACCATTTCTTTTGGAAATTTTACTCTGTGGGTGAATAGGAGGCATGACAGCTGCCCTTTCCCTCAGCCATGCTGTTTTCTTGCCTTCTGAGATCAGAACTCTGTGAGCTCAGGAGCCTCTGAGCGTCTCCTTTTACCATTCTGAATCTGAACCCAGGTTTGTCCAGCGTCTCCATAAATGTCCATAAATGTGGCCATAAAGGAGAAAATTGTCAGTCAGCAGCAGTGGCCGCTGTGCACTAGTTCACGTGAGTTGTGGCGTTGTCAGATGTTAAAGTCCTCTTGCATTACTCTTCCCCTGATGCCTTTTAAGTCTCGGTATCTATGGAAACATTGTTGTCTTCTTGTTTATAGCATTTAAACATCAGATTTCCCTAGTTAGAAGTCCTTCAAACAGGGCCACACAGTGACCACTCACTTCGTAGTAAACTGACGACAACTCATAGCAGTGATGGGCTCTCTCCTCTTGCTTGGTCCGAGTCCCAAGCCCTAGCCTTCGTGCTGTGGTTGTGATTAGTGCAGACAAGAAGCAAGAGGAACATAGTTGAGGCTCCCTGCTCCCCACAGCCACAGTGTCGAGAATGCCATGGTTGACCTCTCAGGAGTGAGCAGGCTCTTGAGACATCACCAGTACTGTGGCCACTCTTGAGAAGGTGGAGTGGTGTGTGAGTTCCCACAAAGCCACTGTGTAAAGGCAGGTTGTTTGACTTGTCTACGGACTGCTCAAGTGCACCTCCGTTGTGTTAAGGCATAGGAGTCAGGCTCGTTAAACATGTTTGACGTGAGAGTTTTCAAGTATACAGATGGTACACTTATTTCTTTAGGTTTTTCTCTTGGCAATGCATTCTAGAGTAATTCCATCCACTCCCCAAATTACTTTGATTTTTTTAAACTGATCATTGCCAGTGACTTAAATTTTCAAAAACTAAAATCACAATTATCTGTATACCCTGAGTCTTTTTTTTTTTTTTTTAATTCTTGGTGTTCTTAACCCAGATAAGTGCTTTAAGCAATAAAAAGAAGCACGAAGCAGGATTGGTTCCTTAAAGTGTTGAAATTTATTATTCAGAAGTACCCTGTAGTTATTAGCTACCTGAAAATGCAGGAAGTGAAGACTGTTGACCTTTTCAGTTTGTTTGTTTTTTACTCTTTGGTAGACTAGCACATAGGGGTTGTAAAGCTCTTTAGGGTTAGGAGGAGTGTGGCTCAGGGTCACAGCACTAGCCAAGCATGCAGAGACCTCTGCTCTCCAAACCTCAGCACCCCACCCTGTAAGTTCTCTGTGCGAGAAAGAATATGAAGGAGCTTTTGTCCTCTCTCTCTCTCTCTCTCTCTCTCTCTCTCTCTCTCTCTCTCTCACACACACACACACACACACACACACACACACACACACACAGTCTCTCTCCTGGGTCTGTAGGCCTCTCCAGTAGTAACAACAATCTAGACTGTCCATATTCAGGAATTAGGAGAACCATTAATACTGTTTATTCACATTATGAAATTCTTTTAACATCTGAAATTTAAAATGCTTTGTTTTTTAAAAATTGAATAACTATGTTTTAAAGTTACTATATTATCTAGTAGTTTTATTCCTGGGAATCTATAAAAAAGAAAAACAGACAAGACAAAACATTTGCTCATACAAAGACATGTACCTGATTGTTCACAGTAGGACCATTAAGGTCCCTGCATCCAAACAATCCAAAAGTCACATGGCTTAGCAACTGGATCAACAAGGAGGATATACTCTGATGGGCGACTTTTTAGCATTTAAAAAGGACCTGTTTAATGAAATATGTTGCAACTGATGAACCTGGAAAAATATGCTGGATGAAAGACTCTAGATATAAAAGATAATATATATTATGTAATTCAATTTGTGAAATATATGGAAAGACAACTTTATAGAGATAGCTGAGCTGGCTTGCTGAGTGCTGGAGGTAGGAATATAGGAATAAGCAGGAAAGAGAAGTAAGACCTCGGGAGAGTGGTAGAGATAGTCCCCAGATGGACGATGGTGGCAGTGACTTTATTACAGCTGAATTGTATGCAAATTAATCTTGTCATGTAATCTACATGGTAAATAATAAATCAGTTTACTCCATAGCTGAAATATTTGAAAATAATAATGGAACTACAGAAATCTATAGTTGGGTTTTGAATTATTCTCTGTCCTAAACTTATAGGCTTGGTTAAGTGGATGTGAACAAGAGGTTTGCATTAAACAATTAAATTATTTTTTTCCATTGGGCTGGAGAGATGGTTCAGTGGGTAAAGGTGCTTGTGGACCTGAGTTCAATCCCTGGGACCCTCATGGTGGAAAGAGGGACCTTAGTCCTGAAGGTTGTCTTCTGACCTGAGTGTGTGTGTGCGTGCGTGTGTGTGTGTGCGTGTGTGTGCGCGTGTGTGTGTGCGCGTGTGTGTGTGCGCGTGTGTGTGTGCGTGTGTGTGCGTGCGTGCGTGTGTGCGTGCGTGCGTGCGTGTGCGCGTGCGTGCGTGTGCGTGTGCGCGTGCGCGCGTGTGCGTGTGTGTGTGTGCGCGCGTGCGCGTGTGCGTGTGCGTGTGCGTGTGCATGTGTGTGTGTGTATGTGTGTCTGGCAGTTTTTAAATATAAAAGTTAACATTTTCCTCAGAGGACACCTTTTCCTTTAGAGGGTTCTGGTTTTCTAGCCTCCATTTTCTTCCTTCTTTACTTTGTTGATTATTTCTTACTCAGTATTTTATTCTGGATGCTGACAGTAGTTAGATGTGTTGCACCTTAACTAGTCAGTGTATTAGCCTTCATCTAGTTCATTGTTCTCTTCCATGCATTTAGTCAGCTGTCCCTGTTTATTTCCTGGGTTCTAAAGATACAGACTTTACTTGTGAGTTAACCTATTTAAAGGTCCTTGTTTTTTAACTGAAGGCTTGCTGCAAATCAAACAGTTATGCACGAGGACTCCTTAAAGTAGGATTTGGGAATAGGCCCCGTGGCGTTTTTCTTCGTAATTCCAATTCTTCTCTAGTGTTTCTTCTTTTCATATTTTTTGTCAGATTAACTAAGAAATGTCACTCCTATGGATAGTATTGAAAGATCTATTTGTTTTTGCATATTAAATTGGTTAGTTGACTAAAAGCCTAGGCAGATGCTGAATCTAGAATCCATCCCTGACAGGACAGTGTCCAGGAAATGTTGTGGAGAGCAGAGGGAATCCAGCTGGACATTGACAGGTTTGTTGGGGTTGTAGTGTGCAGGACTCTCTGGCTGATGGTGTGCCTGATAGAATTCAAGTGTTAAGCAGTGCAGGAGACAGCAAGCAGTTTCTGTCATATCACAGCAGCCTTTTGGTAGGATTTCCTCATTATTACAGTAGCTCCCTTCTTTATCCAGACTCCACAGTTGACTTTTAGATGTCTAGGAAACTCAAGGCCATATTTCTGTCGGCTCTGATGAGTAAGTCACTTCAGGCTGTGTGTAAATTTTCTCACAGATTGTGATACTGACTGAATTACCATTTTTGGGAGCAAGGGAAGAGGTTTTAGGGAAAAGCCAAACTTATGATGTAATACTGAAAATGTTATTCTTTCTTTTCTGTTATGTGTCCGAAGCATTTAGATTTTTGCCTTTTAGAGAGCTAAGCATAGGCAAGCTCACTTACCAAGTTAATTAACTGGCAAACTACTATGCTTTATAAAACCCTATGGGAAGAGGGTCTAATTCTTGAAATAATCTAAGTACTCATTTAGTTACCATGTGATGACTCTGAGGTCTGTACTTAATCTAGCATGTAAGAAGATCTCTCATTAGCGTCTCACATTGGAGTTCCAGTAGTACTAACAAAGTTGTAAAGGAAGACTGATGAGTTGCATCGGAGCCTTGTCTGGCCCTCTCAGACTTGTCACTCCATTTCTACAGGGAATACCCCAACTAACCTGCCGTGTGCATGCAAGTGTGTTTGCCTGCGTGCGTGCGTGCGTGCGTGCGTGCGTGCGTGTGCACGTACAGTCCTCTCATGAGGACTCTTGATTAGGTCTTTCTATTCATGGATAAAGGTAAGAATGTAGATGTTAGTTGAGACTGTTGGATGTCATAACACACACACATACACACACACACGTTATATAATCCTTTAATAATAGAAACCATCTATGATGGTTATTAAATTAGATGAAAATTAAGCCTCCTTGACATTGCAATGATTAAATCTCATGTGTGTATGTTATTTTGCTTTTTCTTTGTCTTCTTTAGGCTCATTCTCAAAACACTTAGGTTCAGTTCAGGACAGCTTTAAGAATTAGCTGATCTTCATTCAGTAGACTGGAGTATCTAATTTTCAGCCTCATGTATATGAGCAGTAGGAATATAGGGATATAAGAATCTCAGTTTAAAGTAGAGTTTTTCATAATTCTATAATCTTAATTTCCCTCCTTCCTTTTTTGGTTAGGGATCCTTCTATGCTTTTCCAGAAGCTTCTCTAGAATGACAAAAATCTTTGCCATGATTGGCCTCCTAAAACATCAGTATATTGTTTTATGGGCTTTAGTCGAATTTTTCTTTGGCATGTGATAGAAAATACTATTTTAAATATTTATAATCTTTATCATCCACATGTTACTTTGCTGAACCTCTGGGCAAAAGGTCATAGTACTGCTTGCTGCCTAAAGTGGATGTCTTAAAGTCAGACAGAAATAACTAGTCCAATTTACATGAAAAACATGAAAAAACCTAATTTTTTAATTTTAGTTCTGTTTTTAAATGCGTTGAGTCAGGATGTGATAAAGTAGACATAAAAAGTCTTGCTATAAGATGATAATAATCTAGTGTCTACAAAAACATTTTTTGGGTCGGAGAGGTGGCTCAGCGGTTAAGAGCATTGACTGCTCTTCCAGTGGTCCTGAGTTCAATTCCCAGCAATCACTTAAAACCATTTATAATGGGGTCCGATGCCTTCTTCTGGTGTGTCAGCAACAGTGTGCTGAAATACATTAAATAAATGAGTAAATAAATAAATACGTCAATCTTTAAAAAACAAGAACTGTTTTCATGCTGTCTCCTTTATTATATTTTTCCCTTGCTCCTGTAAAAAGAGTTCTGTTTCAGTTATTAAACAGTAAAGACCTAGGAGCTGGAGAGGTGGTGGTGGTGGCTGTGGGAGCTTCTCTCCCAGCAGCCATATGAGGAGGCTGGCCTCTGTCTGTAACGCTAACTGCAGGGGACTTGATGCTTCTGACCTTCATAGGCACCATCCACGTGCACACACTTATATGCACACACATGCCTACATTAAAATAACAGTGAAAGACTTGCAATAAAGCTAATAGTATGAACTATACTTATTATAATGGTACCTAGGATTTAGAATTTTTTCAACTGATATCTTTAAAACTCTTAAATTTGTAATATTCAAGTGTGCTAGAACAGGAGTTTTTGAGGTAAGGGAGTCTCAATTACCTTTTATTTTTCATACTTATTGTGAAACAAAGATTCAAGAAGAAATTATTAAAGCAAAGAATTTGGAGGAATGATTTGAAAGTTAAAACTTTAACATAGGATAGATCTTAAGAAGCTATTCTATTTAATTCTACTGATGTTTCAGACCATAAGTAATGGGTCAGAGTTTATTAGCAGGACGGTCTGAGTGGCCAGCTGGGTAGAGTGCCAGCTTTTTCCTAATCATGCTTCTCTCTTCACCAGGCTTGAAGGGAGGCGCTGGAGGCACTGACGGACAAGGAGGTACCTTCAGGTACACTTTCCACGGGGACCCTCATGCCACGTTTGCAGCCTTTTTTGGAGGTTCCAACCCCTTTGAAATTTTCTTTGGGAGACGGATGGGTGGAGGTCGAGATTCTGAAGAAATGGAAATAGATGGAGATCCCTTTAGTGCCTTTGGATTCAGCATGAATGGATATCCAAGAGACAGGAATTCTGTGGGACCCTCTCGTCTCAAACAAGACCCTCCCATTATTCATGAACTTAAAGTATCACTTGAAGAAATATATAGTGGCTGCACCAAACGGATGAAGATTTCTCGAAAAAGATTAAACCCTGATGGAAGGAGTTACAGATCTGAGGACAAAATTCTCACTATTGAGATCAAAAAAGGGTGGAAAGAAGGCACCAAAATTACTTTTCCGAGAGAAGGCGATGAAACACCAAATAGTATCCCAGCAGACATTGTTTTTATTATTAAAGACAAAGAACATCCCAAATTTAAAAGAGATGGATCAAATATAGTTTATACTGCTAAAATTAGTTTACGGGAGGTAAGTTAGTAAAACCTGGGATTTCAGACCACAGAGATGAATGCTGCTGATAAACCTTAGGTTACTGTCCGGGCAGGCTGGCTTTTATCCAGCGCGCTGCATATTTTATTCCTCATAGCTCTCTAGGAAGTGACACTATTACATCTGTCTTGTGGATGACATCATCATTTCTAAATTTAGTTACTGATATTAACCATTTAAATGCCAGTTTCCAAGAGCAAGCTTGATTAGATACTTTATGTCCAGTGTTGGGTTAGCTCTTGTTTTAGGTCATGGTCTGTGAGGTCTGCATTGGTAATCCCCCACTGTAGTCCATTGATACATTTGTTCTGAAGTGATTGGTTTGAAGTTCAATTTATATAACAAGCATTAGAACATAACGAGTATATAATTATGCATAGTGCATAACACCACCCCTAATACCATCCTCGAGTCCTTATCTGTGCTGCTCTCAAACGGGGTCGAAGCCCTGTTTCAATGGCTCAGTGTGTCCCTACCATATACCCCACACTAGTGTAAAAGAGACATCTACCTTCTACTTCAGGTGCAGTTTCTTTTGCCTGAATTTGCTGTTGTTACTTTGTTTAGTTTCTCTGTATCAGAGCTACACTGTGTGATCTTTGTCCCAGCACCTGCTACAGGGTGGTCCTTGTTTGGTGTAGGCAAGTCCCAGATGACCAGGATGATTTGTGTGACCTTTCTGTCACGGGGACCCCATCTACCTTCACGAGTATGCTCTGCTCTGTTCTAATTGCTAATTTCTATGCATATTTCTGAGTTCCTTGTGCATTTCTGAAGGTAAAGTTTTGGCTCATGGTCCCCATGTGGTTCTACAGGAACTGTATGGTGTCTAGTAGACACCCCAAGTTCTTCTGGTAAATAGGTCTTGTTCCTGTTTAGTTCAGTCCTGTTCTAAAGTCCTCCCATTTCTCCATTCTGTTTTCTGCACTCTGACTCTTAACAGCTTCAAACCGTCCACGCCCTCAGTCAGTGTGGAAGAAAGACTCCTTTACCCGCCCCCCCTTCGTCCTCTCCTGTTTTCTCCAGTAACATCTCTGATTATGCTTCTCTTGAACAGATATTTTAGAATAGGAGAAAGGGTTAATAACTATTGTAATACTTTTGGAAGTTAAAATCTTAACTTTGTGATATTACCCTTTACTACCTAGCACAATCTTATATTCTTTAGTTTGGAAGATTATTAATAACTTCATTTTATTTGGTCTACTTTAGGCATTGTGTGGCTGCTCAATTAATGTGCCAACAATGGATGGAAGAAACATACCTATGTCAGTCACTGATATTGTGAAACCTGGGATGAGGAGAAGAATTATTGGATATGGGCTACCATTTCCAAAAAACCCTGACCAACGCGGTGACCTACTGATAGAATTTGATGTGTCCTTCCCAGACGTCATCTCCGCAGCATCCAAAGAGATCCTTAGGAGGCACCTCCCTGCCTCATAGAATGAGAAGAACCTCGCTGTCCATATTTTGATAAGACACTGAAAATCTAAAAGTACTGGCAGTTGACTGATGTGAATTCTGTATAAAGATGTGTAAACCCTTCCGAGGGCTCATTAAATTGCGTGATTAGAGACGGGTCAAGTAGGCAAAGTGGATTTGTACAGTAGAGATGAAATGTCATTCACTGTACTCTATTTCATTTCTCCCAAATCAGAAACTTTCAGTATTTCATTTATTAGTAAAAGTTGGTTTTGTGGTCTATAGATAGACTTCTAGTAAAGTACTAGATCATCCACGTACTCTGTGTGTATTTGTGTATGTGTGTGTGTTTCTTTAAATAATCAGTGTGATAGGCTCCCTTAATAGAAATTAAAATTCTTAACTGTATATGTAATGTGTGGAGGAGACTAAAAGCCAAGGTCACATGGGAATGCCGACTTGGCCGCACTGGGGATGCTGTGTGGGCTGGCTCCAGAGGGCACTGATCGCATGCTTTACCACCTGGACGTCCCAAGGATGCTGTAGCACATCTTAAGAGCATGGTGGCAATGTTCTTAAAGCAGACCTCTTCATAGAAAGAAAATGAATGACATTTTCTCTTCTGTGGAAATCCCAGTAGCCAGAGTTACCGATATTTTAGAAACAAATGGCTTTTAAATGGCCACATGTAATTTTATGCAAGTTGACTATATATCTTGAACTTAATAAGCTCATTTTGTGGTTCATTAGTTTAAGATATTTGTTTACTAACATTTGTTTTTAGAGAAAATACTGTTACTTGGCATTAATTTTCCATTTACAGTGTTCTATAAGTTCCTCATGCTATGTATCTTACATAATTTCTCTAAAGAACAGTGATCCATCACTGTGGTTTTAAACCAAAATCTGGACATAACAGACACTACCGCTGCTTGTGGGTAATATTGTACTAGCTGTCATCATATAAATATCTTACCTTTTCATGTATATAGATTGCATTTCTTAGGTGTTTTAATTTTTTAAATATATTTACATTTAAAAAATTACTCTGTCTTCTGTTTTATGTCTTATCAAAAGTGATGTTATGAAATTTTTTTGTAAAACAGTTTTCAGAATGATATATATCTATACATAAGTATATGTGGTATCCTGAGCTCTATAAGATTTTTACTAGAATGTGAAGTGATTTAGAAATTCAGTGTAAGTTGTAGTAAGCATATACCTCGTGGTCTTATTGAAACAGAATTCTCATAAGATAAAGTTCACACAACCCTCCCTTGTCCTTTTGGCGCTGCTGGCTGAGCTCAGAGCTTCCTGCACACTGAGTGCCTCTGACATGGGGCTGTGCCCAGCCAGCCTCTCTCTTACCCTTGGTAGTATAGTTTTGGAGTTAGTGTATTCATGGACTTGTGCAGTTACCGTTGCTGCTGTCCCATTCCCATGAACAGCCTCTCTGCCCCTCTCCTCCAGCCTCGGACACTGATCAGCTTATGATGGATTCTGTCTTGTGATAGAACCAGTCAACAGGTGGCTTCTTCATGTGATGCTGTTCACCAGCACAGCATTGTTTTCAAGGCCTAGCCTGGCCTTGTCGTCAGTAACTTCTGCCCTTTTGTGGCAGATCATGTGCTGGGTAGAGTCCGATTCCATTTACCTCTTCATTGGTGTTTTGGGCATCTGGGTTCTATCTACTCAGTATGAATAATGATGCTATGAGCATTTGTAAACAAATTTCTGTGAAGACAGACGACTTAATTCTCTGAGGTACATACTTGAGAGTGGAATGGTTGGGAAAAGCTACATCCATTAGTTGCAGATAGAAAATGTTGGGGGCTGGAGAGATGGCTCAGCAGTTAAGAGCACTGACTGTTCTTCCAAAGGTCCTGAGTTCAAATCCCAGCAACTACGTGGTAGCTCACAACCATCCATAATGAGATCTGACTCCCTCTTCTTGAGTGAAGACAGCTACAGTGTACTTATA